>NC_081183.1:112108090-112386494 GCF_029867415.1 Vicia villosa | reverse complement strand
AATCTTCAAGAAACTAAGAGGATCAGCATGCTTTAATTGTTCTAGCTCCGAAGGCGTAGGGGCAGGCATTGAAGTGGTCCCAGGATCAGCTTTTGTGTCAAGAGTCGAAGCTTCTTGAAAGTTTTGCTTTTCTAGTTTGGAAGTTTCCTCCATAGCATCTGATTCAGACACAGTGTCGTCACTATGATGAGGATGCAGATTCACATTGTCACTACCTGAGAGGGCGTGATCTTCGCCTTCCAAACTTTTGTCTTGATGAGTAGCTGGAGACTCATCAGTAGAATGACTTTCTTCAACGGGTTCATCGGGCAGCATAGTGTTGATGGGCTGAGCATCTTCGACCACGGGTGAAAGAGCAGGAGCTTTGTCTCGAGAAGTATCTGTGTCAGATAAAGCAGAGTTAGTCATAAGAATAAACCTGTAACAAGTTTGTCAACGAAGCTAAAGATTATTATTACCATAGAGTTTGGGAACATCAATGGTAAGACCAGGATCTTTGAAACCTGAAGTAGCAGTGCCAGCATCATCCTGCAATAACAAGGTAAAAAAGTTAATCCCATTATTTAGATAAAGTCACAAGTTAATATGCGAAAAAACCTGAAAGACCTTGGTTTGGATATTATCTGGACTTGAATTGTGACTTTCGACAACAAGTATGTTGCTAGTTGTTTTCAAAGGGGAATCTTCAGAGGACGCTTTATCAGTAGGAGAAGCAGTTTTGGAGGGACTTGCTCCCTTTCCCTTTTTCGAAGGAGTAGCAGATTTTTGTCTTTTCCTAAGTCCTTGTCTAGTGCAAGGAGGAGATTTATCCTCATCATCTGAAGCAGCGGACGAAGAAACTTTCCGTTTCGGACCAGTTGGGGGCTTCGAACTCTGAAAAGACAGATGATAAGCAAAGGGACTATTGATTACAGATTATATAAGATTAAGAACGCAAAAGGTGCGTACCGTAGGCTTTTTATCAGGATTGAGAGAGCCACTTTCACTGGGTTTGTCGCTTTGGGATGTCCCAGGATTCTTTTGGGCAGGAGTCTCTTTGATCTTCCTCCTATGAGCAACAGCTGTAGTCGAAACTGAAATTAGTATACCAGCCAAAAAGGAAAAGTCAGTCGAAAAGATTGTCTGAATCCAAACCTTCAGGTATTGGAGTCAAGACACGAACGTGTTCGAGATCTATATGGAGATGTCCTTTGAAAGTATCCAAGGTATGCTTAGTCGGAACCACCCGTTCAGCGCGTTTTTTACTACTGTTTTGAAGATCTTTTAAAACGTTGCCACACACAAACCAATCTGGAAAAGGGGGGCTCAAAGCCACACCAAAATCCGCGCTTGGCAGTGGAGGAAATTTTGGAGGATTAAGTTTGAAAGCCACTTCATAACGTAGTTCTGGTCGAACATACGAGGGCAATTTCAACTTATCCAGTTTGGCGGAAAACTTTTCGCGCAAAGTGATTGCAGCCTCACGAACGGTCCGACTAAGATCATCAGGCCTATAGATAGTTTCAAAAAATTTTTGGAAAGCTTGTATTTCTTTAATATGAGTTGTAGTACCTTTACGAAAAGTCTCCTGCACATCAGCAAAAGCTGCAGTTAGTTCCTGCGTCAAACTATCAGCATCAAAGATTTGAGAAGTATAATAATTCGTCCACCATTGATGGAAGTCTGGTGTACAGTAAAAGGAAGGTTCGAAAGGAATAGGGGAAAGGTTGGTGACGCCAGCATATCTGTTAACTTTTGTTTCACATTCTTCTTCTGACAAGTATAAGGTGTGGAAGCACATATGACTCCTTTTCTCATATAAGCATTTTGGTTTTATTTGGACCAATCCAAACTGTCGTGAAACCAAATTTGGTTGATAGCACACAAGAATGCATTGCCCTTTCGATGGTCGAAGACGGTGGAGGAACAACCTTGGAGTCAGAAAAGATTCCCAAATTTCCATAAGCTCAGTTTGTTGATCCTGAGATGTTGGTGGGAATTTCTGAGTAAACCATTCAGGACCCTTGGTTCTATGTACAAACGGAGCCATAGACGGATCGAATTGACGACGCTGGGCAAACATCATCATATACGCTAAGAAGTATTCTTGAAGTTTCCCAGGCTCTTCTTTTGGAGTCAGGTAAGCCAACCTAGTTCCTTCAATAGTTCGATTCCTGATTTTGTCATTTTCCTCCTTGACTTTCCCTCGAAACGGAAGATGAGCTTCGAACGTAGCATTTAGCCACAGTTGCAAAAGCCAGAAAGGTCCAGCATAAAGTAAGGTACCAGATTGGTAATTCTTGGTAAGGTTTGCAGCTTCGCTAAGGTTTTCATAAAGAAATCCCAGAAGTAGTTGGCCAAGATTGAGCTTTTTTCCATTATGCAATTGATTAGCCATGCAAAGATATCTCTTTGCAACTTGTATGGATCTTGAGCAGAAAGCACATCGCGAAAGCCATAGCGCCAAGAAGGCAATATGTTCGTCATCAGAGACTTCTTCGTTCGCGGTAACATGATGTTGTTGGATAAACGCAGTATAAGTAACTGTCGAATTATTAAAGCCAATTGTGTCAACATCCATCTCAGTGGGATCGAAGTCTTCCCCAGTTGGTCGAAGTCCTGTAATCGCAGCTACATCGAAGAGAGTAGGGGTGACCATTCCACATGGGAGGTGGAAAGTGTTGTGGGAAGCATCCCAGAAATGGACCGCTGCTACTAGCATGGGTTGGTTATATGTTAAGCCTGTTTTTGATAGTTGGATCAAATCGTAGATTCCTAACGATTTCCAGTCAGATTCTTTCTTTTTCTCTACTTTTTCTAACCAGGCAAAGTACAAGTCAGGATCTTTGGCTAAAGGGAGTGACCTAAACACTTTCACAAAGTTGGTCATATAATTTAACCTAATTTTTGGCAAAGCCAAAGGGGCTACGGTTGAAGTTTCTTCAACATTAGCAGATTCTCCTGAAGGAGAGCAACCCTCTTCATTTGTGTTAGCTTTGCTCACTAATGGCCTAGTCTTATAATAAGCAGGGAAGAACCTACTTAGGGTTTGGTTATCTTCACCCGGCAATGGACCCATAAAAGCAAAAGATTTTCCAGAAAGTTCAAAGGGTATGATTACCTGGGAAGCGTAGATAGCGCGAACTTCTTCAACGTTAGGGTTTGGAATGTGTTCGTGTTCACCAGACCGTGTGGTGGATTGGAGCTTTAGAGCAGGTTGAAGAACATTGGAAGATGAAGCCATCGGACGAGTTTTGAGAAATTCAGATTTGAAAAGTTTGAAGATGTTGGTTCCTTTGTTTGATGAAGAAGACGGAGAAATAGGAATGAGAAGTTGTAAAAAGAATGCAAGTCCAAAGTATTTAAAGGTTTAACGGAAATCCTTTTTAAATCTTTTGGGTAAAACCCAAAGGACACGTAGCGAATGATGATTTAATCCAATGGCGGTCAAAAGATTCAGCCTTACTCCTAGTATATAGGAGTAATGATCAGGAAGTAAGGTCAAGGACGTGGGAATGTAAGTTATGAGAAGACATTTTGAGAATGACAAGACGTTTCGGAAACAGAGATTATCAATGATTATGACGTTTAGTCAGTAGTCTTGGAACTATCAAAAATTTAATAAGAGACGAAATCTTATGATGGCAAAAAACGCCTATTTCTGTTGATCTTCGAAACAGGCATTTATTGGGGGCAATTTGTTAGCTGAAGATTTCGTTGAACAAATATATGTGCTTCGAAGGAGTGTATGATCGAAGGCAAGGTGGTTACTGATGACCATCTCTGAGAAATATAAAATGGCTACTGATGGCCATGTTTCGATAGCAAGAAACGTCTAAGTTTTTTATGAAGGTAATGGCTACTGAAAGCTATTGGAAGGACATATCCTCGAAGACTTAGACAAAATTTATAAATTTGCTTAAGTATTATTATTTAGCGTGTTTGTTAGTAAGTGTTTATTAACATACTGCCACGCGTCGAAGATGGACTCAGGCGGGAAGATTTGAAATTCGAAGATAGTTGCGTAACTGCTTATTCACAGATGTCATCGCTGGAAGTTCTTATGAGAAACGTGGCAGCGGATTAGCGTAGGGCCGTTATGGTCGAAACTAGTATAAATAGGAGTTTTTATGATAGAATTCCGTGTGTTCATTTTGTACAAATCACTCACATATTTACTCAAGTATCAAGCGTTAACGAGAACGAGTTCGCTGAGAAAATGTACGTATGACACCACCATCTTAATACATGAGTATTATCTTTTATTGCTTTTCGTTTTCGAATATCTTTAAATTCTTGCATTCTATTTACTTCTTGTCATTTACATTACTGTATCTTTACTTTCATGTTATTTACTTTCATGTTATTTACTTTCATGTTATTTACTTTCAAGATCTTTAACAGTTTTATGTTTTAAGATTCTTTACATTTAAACAGAATTGCATGTTACGTTATCTGCGTTGTTTACATTTTAAAGTCATAATCACATATAATCAAGTCATCACTAAAAGTGTATGTTTTCAATCGAATAACATTTGTCGAAGACAACGAATCATGAACATGGTTCTAAAGAATATTGATAACAATCTAATTGACTATGTGTCCTAGGATCAATCTAGTCGATCCTGCGAGTAACCAAATCATATTTATTATAGTTTGGAGGACTAGCGGTTGTTTACCGGAAATCACCGTAAACAGTTCGAAAAAGACCCAATGGCTTCTAATATAAAGATGTTAGCCCAAGATCCAGTCGAAGAAGTAAACCTCGGAGACAGGGATCAAAAAAGGATAACATATATCAGCGCGAAATTAGAGCCAGAACTAAAAGCAACGGTCATCAAAATGCTGAAAGAAAATAGAGATTGCTTTGCTTGGGATTATGATGAGATGCCTGGTCTAGGAAGGGATCTAGTCGAATTGAAGCTTCCAATAAAAGAAGGGAAGAAACCTGTGAAGCAAACTCCTAGAAGATTCGCGCCAGAGATCCATTCGAAGATTAAAGCAGAGGTCGAAAGGCTTTTACGTTGCAAGTTTATCCAAACTACAAGGTATGTCGAATGGATTGCCAATATAGTACCTGTAATTAAAAAGAATGGCTCTTTACGAGTATGCATAGACTTTCGTGATCTTAATGCAGCCACTCCTAAAGACGAATATCCCATGCCTGTAGCAGAAATGCTGGTAGACTCAGCCGCAGGTTTTGAGTATCTAAGTATGTTGGATGGATACTCAGGATATAATCAGATCTTTATTGCAGAAGATGATGTATCCAAGACAGCGTTTCGTTGCCCAGGGGCAATAGGCACTTACGAATGGGTTGTAATTCCTTTTGGTTTAAAAAATGCTGGGGCAACTTACCAAAGAGCAATGAACTCTATATTCCATGACTTTATAGAAACATTCATGCAAGTATATATAGACGACATTGTGGTAAAATCTACTTCGGGAATGAGTCATCTCGATCATTTAAGCCAATCATTCGAAAGAATGAGGAAACATGGGTTGAAGATGAACCCCCTTAAATGTGCTTTCTTTGTACAAGCA
The DNA here is from genome assembly GCF_029867415.1 of Vicia villosa. Taxonomy (NCBI): domain Eukaryota; kingdom Viridiplantae; phylum Streptophyta; class Magnoliopsida; order Fabales; family Fabaceae; genus Vicia; species Vicia villosa. The sequence continues at coordinate 112,380,971 of NC_081183.1, read as the reverse complement.
GGAGATTTCTTGGGTTTCGTAGTCCATAAAAAGGGAATAGAAATCAACCAGAACAAGACAAAAGCCATCATGGAAACCAAATCTCCATCCACGAAGAAAGAGTTACAATCACTGTTGGGAAAGATAAATTTTTTAAGAAGATTTATCTCTAACTTGAGTGGACGCACGCAAGCCTTCTCGCCTTTACTACGGCTTAAGCAAGGAAAGTTCTACCTTCTCGCCGAATCTCAGAATCTATGGTGGTTCTACCTTCAGGATCTATGCGTACAGTAGCATTCATCCAAAACTCAGCCAACATGTTTGGATAAACAGCACCTTCCAAGACTTCCTCAAAGTAGAAGTCCAACTCCTGATTGACAAACAAAGTTTCAAGAGTGACAAAGTGGCGAAGGAGTTCATCCTCAGAAAGTCTGAACTCGCTCCGGATAAGGGTTTTGATTTCATTGAAAGAGAGGATTTCGGCCATTGTGAAAAAAAAAAAAAGAGAAGAAGGTTTTGGAGGAAGAAAAATGGTTTCTCTTTTCTGAGTTTAGGAAAGAAGAGAATGAGTGAATGAAGAAAATAAGGGTGATATTGGACCTTTATATAGAAAGGGAATACTAAAGGTTGGTTTAGTTTCTTAATAATTGATTAGACTGCAGTTGGTTTTTCCAAAGAGAGGAGTTATTACATCCGCCGTTTCCCGCCCTTGGAAGTTGAACAGCAATCATGAAACTGATTCACGCACGTCTTGAAATGACGTTTTGAAAAAGTAACGTTACTGTTTAGTCATGATTAGGGCTAAAGAAGTAGAAACGTCAAGTCCAAAGGCTAAGAGGTCGCGAAGAGTATTCGGAGTTTACATGTTGCATTAATGAAGAGTACTGTGGAGGATCTGAAAATATATTTTGACAAGAGATTGAAAAGATTTGCTAAGAAATAGTGCTGATAAATATTATATTTAAACGAAGGGAGAAGTTAAGCATATAAATAAGTGCTTTTACAAAACATATGAGGTTTCGATTACAAATAAGAACGCAACAGATAATAAGGTTCGAAGCAGCTAGTTGAAACCCTCAGGGAGGTTATTCTTGATCTTTGAATATTGTGACTCCCAAGAAGTCATGCGGAGTTCAATCACCGATCGTTGTTTTTTCAACCTTTCGATCTCAGGAATCAATTTTTGAGCAGCCTCGAAATGTGTGATCCCTGATTGTACTATTTCGACCAACTCCTTTTGGTTGGATTGTTGGATGGTTGCCTGGCTGCGTTCAGCTTCCTTGATTTTCTCCTCAAGTGCCTTTATCTCTTGTTTCCAGATCTTGATATTTTTTGCATGATCATCAAAGGCCTTCTGGTCTTCTGATTGCTTAAGTTTGAGGACCTCGCCTCGTTGGGTTGCATCTACTGCAGAATTCCATGAAGAATCACGGGAGGCCATTGCTTCAGATAACTCTCTTTCGATACTTCGTTTTCGAAGGATATCAGCTTGAAGTTGCTCAACCAGAGAGCCTAACAGAACAAGTACGTCTGAGACTGTTGTGGAGACTTGAAGTAAATCTACTTTTTTCAAAAGTTGATTTAAACCATGACTCTTAAGAGGATCCCGAATGAGGAGATCCACAAGATTGACATCGAAGAACCGCTCTTTGATTTGTCGAAGCAGGCTAGAAGTGTCTTCTTGGTTGCCAGACCCCACAGTCGCAACTGGAATAGCGTCAGGACTTGGAGACGAAGAAGTATCCACATTCATGATAATCTTCAAGAAACTAAGAGGATCAGCATGCTTTAATTGTTCTAGCTCCGAAGGCGTAGGGGCAGGCATTGAAGTGGTCCCAGGATCAGCTTTTGTGTCAAGAGTCGAAGCTTCTTGAAAGTTTTGCTTTTCTAGTTTGGAAGTTTCCTCCATAGCATCTGATTCAGACACAGTGTCGTCACTATGATGAGGATGCAGATTCACATTGTCACTACCTGAGAGGGCGTGATCTTCGCCTTCCAAACTTTTGTCTTGATGAGTAGCTGGAGACTCATCAGTAGAATGACTTTCTTCAACGGGTTCATCGGGCAGCATAGTGTTGATGGGCTGAGCATCTTCGACCACGGGTGAAAGAGCAGGAGCTTTGTCTCGAGAAGTATCTGTGTCAGATAAAGCAGAGTTAGTCATAAGAATAAACCTGTAACAAGTTTGTCAACGAAGCTAAAGATTATTATTACCATAGAGTTTGGGAACATCAATGGTAAGACCAGGATCTTTGAAACCTGAAGTAGCAGTGCCAGCATCATCCTGCAATAACAAGGTAAAAAAGTTAATCCCATTATTTAGATAAAGTCACAAGTTAATATGCGAAAAAACCTGAAAGACCTTGGTTTGGATATTATCTGGACTTGAATTGTGACTTTCGACAACAAGTATGTTGCTAGTTGTTTTCAAAGGGGAATCTTCAGAGGACGCTTTATCAGTAGGAGAAGCAGTTTTGGAGGGACTTGCTCCCTTTCCCTTTTTCGAAGGAGTAGCAGATTTTTGTCTTTTCCTAAGTCCTTGTCTAGTGCAAGGAGGAGATTTATCCTCATCATCTGAAGCAGCGGACGAAGAAACTTTCCGTTTCGGACCAGTTGGGGGCTTCGAACTCTGAAAAGACAGATGATAAGCAAAGGGACTATTGATTACAGATTATATAAGATTAAGAACGCAAAAGGTGCGTACCGTAGGCTTTTTATCAGGATTGAGAGAGCCACTTTCACTGGGTTTGTCGCTTTGGGATGTCCCAGGATTCTTTTGGGCAGGAGTCTCTTTGATCTTCCTCCTATGAGCAACAGCTGTAGTCGAAACTGAAATTAGTATACCAGCCAAAAAGGAAAAGTCAGTCGAAAAGATTGTCTGAATCCAAACCTTCAGGTATTGGAGTCAAGACACGAACGTGTTCGAGATCTATATGGAGATGTCCTTTGAAAGTATCCAAGGTATGCTTAGTCGGAACCACCCGTTCAGCGCGTTTTTTACTACTGTTTTGAAGATCTTTTAAAACGTTGCCACACACAAACCAATCTGGAAAAGGGGGGCTCAAAGCCACACCAAAATCCGCGCTTGGCAGTGGAGGAAATTTTGGAGGATTAAGTTTGAAAGCCACTTCATAACGTAGTTCTGGTCGAACATACGAGGGCAATTTCAACTTATCCAGTTTGGCGGAAAACTTTTCGCGCAAAGTGATTGCAGCCTCACGAACGGTCCGACTAAGATCATCAGGCCTATAGATAGTTTCAAAAAATTTTTGGAAAGCTTGTATTTCTTTAATATGAGTTGTAGTACCTTTACGAAAAGTCTCCTGCACATCAGCAAAAGCTGCAGTTAGTTCCTGCGTCAAACTATCAGCATCAAAGATTTGAGAAGTATAATAATTCGTCCACCATTGATGGAAGTCTGGTGTACAGTAAAAGGAAGGTTCGAAAGGAATAGGGGAAAGGTTGGTGACGCCAGCATATCTGTTAACTTTTGTTTCACATTCTTCTTCTGACAAGTATAAGGTGTGGAAGCACATATGACTCCTTTTCTCATATAAGCATTTTGGTTTTATTTGGACCAATCCAAACTGTCGTGAAACCAAATTTGGTTGATAGCACACAAGAATGCATTGCCCTTTCGATGGTCGAAGACGGTGGAGGAACAACCTTGGAGTCAGAAAAGATTCCCAAATTTCCATAAGCTCAGTTTGTTGATCCTGAGATGTTGGTGGGAATTTCTGAGTAAACCATTCAGGACCCTTGGTTCTATGTACAAACGGAGCCATAGACGGATCGAATTGACGACGCTGGGCAAACATCATCATATACGCTAAGAAGTATTCTTGAAGTTTCCCAGGCTCTTCTTTTGGAGTCAGGTAAGCCAACCTAGTTCCTTCAATAGTTCGATTCCTGATTTTGTCATTTTCCTCCTTGACTTTCCCTCGAAACGGAAGATGAGCTTCGAACGTAGCATTTAGCCACAGTTGCAAAAGCCAGAAAGGTCCAGCATAAAGTAAGGTACCAGATTGGTAATTCTTGGTAAGGTTTGCAGCTTCGCTAAGGTTTTCATAAAGAAATCCCAGAAGTAGTTGGCCAAGATTGAGCTTTTTTCCATTATGCAATTGATTAGCCATGCAAAGATATCTCTTTGCAACTTGTATGGATCTTGAGCAGAAAGCACATCGCGAAAGCCATAGCGCCAAGAAGGCAATATGTTCGTCATCAGAGACTTCTTCGTTCGCGGTAACATGATGTTGTTGGATAAACGCAGTATAAGTAACTGTCGAATTATTAAAGCCAATTGTGTCAACATCCATCTCAGTGGGATCGAAGTCTTCCCCAGTTGGTCGAAGTCCTGTAATCGCAGCTACATCGAAGAGAGTAGGGGTGACCATTCCACATGGGAGGTGGAAAGTGTTGTGGGAAGCATCCCAGAAATGGACCGCTGCTACTAGCATGGGTTGGTTATATGTTAAGCCTGTTTTTGATAGTTGGATCAAATCGTAGATTCCTAACGATTTCCAGTCAGATTCTTTCTTTTTCTCTACTTTTTCTAACCAGGCAAAGTACAAGTCAGGATCTTTGGCTAAAGGGAGTGACCTAAACACTTTCACAAAGTTGGTCATATAATTTAACCTAATTTTTGGCAAAGCCAAAGGGGCTACGGTTGAAGTTTCTTCAACATTAGCAGATTCTCCTGAAGGAGAGCAACCCTCTTCATCTGTGTTAGCTTTGCTCACTAATGGCCTAGTCTTATAATAAGCAGGGAAGAACCTACTTAGGGTTTGGTTATCTTCACCCGGCAATGGACCAATAAAAGCAAAAGATTTTCCAGAAAGTTCAAAGGGTATGATTACCTGGGAAGCGTAGATAGCGCGAACTTCTTCAACGTTAGGGTTTGGAATGTGTTCGTGTTCACCAGACCGTGTGGTGGATTGGAGCTTTAGAGCAGGTTGAAGAACATTGGAAGATGAAGCCATCGGACGAGTTTTGAGAAATTCAGATTTGAAAAGTTTGAAGATGTTGGTTCCTTTGTTTGATGAAGAAGACGGAGAAATAGGAATGAGAAGTTGTAAAAAGAATGCAAGTCCAAAGTATTTAAAGGTTTAACGGAAATCCTTTTTAAATCTTTTGGGTAAAACCCAAAGGACACGTAGCGAATGATGATTTAATCCAATGGCGGTCAAAAGATTCAGCCTTACTCCTAGTATATAGGAGTAATGATCAGGAAGTAAGGTCAAGGACGTGGGAATGTAAGTTATGAGAAGACATTTTGAGAATGACAAGACGTTTCGGAAACAGAGATTATCAATGATTATGACGTTTAGTCAGTAGTCTTGGAACTATCAAAAATTTAATAAGCGACGAAATCTTATGATGGCAAAAAACGCCTATTTCTGTTGATCTTCGAAACAGGCATTTATTGGGGGCAATTTGTTAGTTGAAGATTTCGTTGAACAAATATATGTGCTTCGAAGGAGTGTATGATCGAAGGCAAGGTGGTTACTGATGACCATCTCTGAGAAATATAAAATGGCTACTGATGGCCATGTTTCGATAGCAAGAAACGTCTAAGTTTTTTATGAAGGTAATGGCTACTGAAAGCTATTGGAAGGACATATCCTCGAAGACTTAGACAAAATTTATAAATTTGCTTAAGTATTATTATTTAGCGTGTTTGTTAGTAAGTGTTTATTAACATACTGCCACGCGTCGAAGATGGACTCAGGCGGGAAGATTTGAAATTCGAAGATAGTTGCGTAACTGCTTATTCACAGATGTCATCGCTGGAAGTTCTTATGAGAAACGTGGCAGCGGATTAGCGTAGGGCCGTTATGGTCGAAACTAGTATAAATAGGAGTTTTTATGATAGAATTCCGTGTGTTCATTTTGTACAAATCACTCACATATTTACTCAAGTATCAAGCGTTAACGAGAACGAGTTCGCTGAGAAAATGTACGTATGACACCACCATCTTAATACATGAGTATTATCTTTTATTGCTTTTCGTTTTCGAATATCTTTAAATTCTTGCATTCTATTTACTTCTTGTCATTTACATTACTGTATCTTTACTTTCATGTTATTTACTTTCATGTTATTTACTTTCATGTTATTTACTTTCAAGATCTTTAACAGTTTTATGTTTTAAGATTCTTTACATTTAAACAGAATTGCATGTTACGTTATCTGCGTTGTTTACATTTTAAAGTCATAATCACATATAATCAAGTCATCACTAAAAGTGTATGTTTTCAATCGAATAACATTTGTCGAAGACAACGAATCATGAACATGGTTCTAAAGAATATTGATAACAATCTAATTGACTATGTGTCCTAGGATCAATCTAGTCGATCCTGCGAGTAACCAAATCATATTTATTATAGTTTGGAGGACTAGCGGTTGTTTACCGGAAATCACCGTAAACAGCGTGATACCATGAGAACTTCAGTGCTTCTGCTTCTGATCTCAAGTTCTTCTAATGCTTCCATAGACCCATGTTCTGATTCTACTTGACCATCTTCTGGTGTCTTGCCAGACCATGTTCTGATGTTGCATGCTGAACCTTCTGAGGCAGTGCTTCTTGCACTGATTTTGTGCATACTCTTTGTATAATTCCTGAAACGGAAATTGCATAGTATTAGAGTACCACATTATCTCATACAAAATTCATATCCTTGTTATCATCAAAATTAAGAATATTGATCAGAACAAATCTTGTTCTAACAATCTCCCCCTATTTGATGATGACAAAAACATACATAAATGATATGTATTTGCGATCAGAAAAGACAGACGGCTAAGGACAATTACACAGCTATAGCATAAGCATATAGACAATGTGTGAATACGTCTCCCTCTGAGATTAACAATCTCCCCCTGAGATAAATGATCTCCCCCTGAAATAAATACTAGAAGAATTTTATAAATAAAAGACTTCCCTGAGTATTTCAGTAGAGACATTCACTTATGCTTAGATCTTCAAAACATTCACAGCTTCTGATTCTTGCTTCCATAGGACAGCTTCAGAACTTGAATTTCCTAGATCTTCGGAGTATTCATAGCTTCTGATTCTTGCTTCCATTGGACAGCTTCAGAGCTTGAATTTCTTCTTGAATCATTGCATGCTAGATTGTTTCAGAACATTGTTGAATGTACCAGAGCATCATCAGAGCATCTCTACATCCTGAAATGTTACAAAACAAACTAAATGACGAAAGTCAGCATGAATGAATCAGAACATAGAATATGTTTCAGAACATATAATATGTATCAGAGCATACAAACATAATGTTGCAGAGCATATTTTGTAACTAAAAACATGCATCAGAACATATAAAGAATACGAATGAAAGGAATATTCTATCATCAGAATATCAGAACATTCTTCCTTCTTGCTTCTGATCTTGAAGCTTTCTAGCACTTAGCTTGCTTCAATTTCCAAGATCTTGATTCTTTATAGAATTGCTTTTCCTCATCTCTTTGCTTCTCATGTTGAGCTTTAAAGAGGATCTTCAATTCCTGCAAGACAACACTCAAAAGCATAGAACTTTGCAAGTTCTGTTAGAAATATGGAGCCTTTCTCCCAGTAACTGATAAAATAAATCAGATCATTTATCACACTTTTCTCCCCCTTTTTGTCATAACATCAAAAACATAAAAGATTCAGATGAAAAACGAGACAAACACATAGAAGAAAAGGATAATTATCATTAAGCTCAAGAAAACAGAAGTACAGGAGTACAAGAAAAAAGCAAAAGAAGATGCAAAAACAGATGCAGCAAAGCAAAAAAGAAAAAAACAACTAAGACTCAATCTAAGATGACCCTAGCTTCGACAAGATCTTGGCCAGCATCTCTTGAATCCCATTGTTGTGCTCATTCTGCCTCTCCATGAAAGCTCTAAACTCAGCATTGACTGAGCTTTGCTCATTCTAGTTCTTCTGAATAACTTCCAGAGTCCTTGCAAGACGGGAAGGTTCATCAGAAGAAGCTTCACAACTTCTATCCACAGGAATGGCATTGTGATCCGCAGCTTCCATAGTTAGATCATTTGCATGATTTTCCTCAACAGGAATGGTTTCAGCAACATGATCTTCAGCATCTGCTTCTTGCATAAAAGTATCTCCATACTCTGCAGCAGGAACCTCAGAATCTCCATTCTCAAGTGCCTGAAGAATGGCAGCAAGATTCCTAGGAGCAGAAGGACCTTCAACTTCTGGTGGGTCAACAACTTCTGGAATGACTAAGCTTGGGTCTTCCACAGAAGGATTTTCCCTCAGAAAGTCAAAGAGCGTCCTGAAGTCTCCAATCAAAACAGGATATTGAGGTTTCTAGACCACAACTTCCCTGCATGGGTTAGCTTACATTGCAGTAGTAATCCTTGCTTCATCCAGTTCATCCACAAACTTCTTTTCTTCAAAAATATATCTCCCTCTGAGACGAGCAAACCAGAAGTCTTCATAACTTCTCAGAATTCCACGAGGCCGTGGAGCAGCTTCTACATAAGCTTCCTGAAGTTCTATAAAACAAGCATCTGCTTTTCTTCGTAAGATTCTCCAGAACTTTCGCATAGCAACGTCATTTAGGCCAGAACATTCAGCAATTCTGATAGTATCGAAGATTCTTCTAAGATTCCTCTTTACCATTTCAAAAATTACTTCAATAGGGTATAAACGGCGGGATTTTATTTTGGTTCTTGAAGAGACAGGGTTAGGGACAGAATAGGGTTGAGGCTCTCTATCCAACCTATGAGAAGATTCTGCTTCATTGTCAGAATCTAACACTACCATTTCAGCTTCAGGACGAGGCTTTGGAGTGTAGTTGCAATCACGGAGCAATTGCTCATGTGATGCAGAGTCTGGAAGATCAGAAACACATGGGTTGTTTTGAGAGGTGGAAGGAATGGGTTCAAAGTTTTCATGGGGAGGAGGTTGAGCGATGGATATATTTGTGTGTGGTGGAAAGAGAGTTTGTAGGGGTGGTATATCCATAACAGGATTATCAAGGACCTGGTTAGAATCAAGGTTAGTTGAGGGTGAAGGAGAAGGAATGGGAACATCTGGAATGGGTGAAGGAGGAGGAGTAAGGATTTTAGTTACAGGAGAAGTGGGAGGTGTAAGAACATGAACTTTGATAGGTGATTCTGATGGGGCTTTATCTGGTTCAGGGGTTAGGGCAACAGCTATTGGTGCAACTTTTGAATGTAAAGCAGGAATAGAATTAGGTTCAGAGAGACGTATACCTTTGGATACCTTATGAACAGCTTCGAACACAGCCTCAAGCTTCTTCTGCTTCTTACTCTTCTACTCTTCAACAATCTTAGCTTTACCACGAGAGATTTCTCTCCTTCTGGCAGATTCCAGAGCTTCCTTCTTATTTACAACAGCATTCTGACCTTCAACTGCTTGAGTTGTTGGTCTTTGCAAGATTTCTTCCTGCTGATTCACAGCTTCTTGAACAGCCTCTTCTTCATCGGAGTCATTAATAATCAACTTCCTTTTTCTTATTTTCTTCTTCTCAATCACTTTAACATTTTCAGCATTTTTATTCGACTTCTTCTTCTTCTTCTTATCAGCAACTTCCTTCTTATTCTTCTCAAATTCAATTGAAACAGCCTGAACAACTTTAGCAATGACTTCTTCTAAAACAACTTCTTGAGCAGTAGCAGCAGCTACATTCTGAACTACCTTTACCTGATTAACAAAAGGATGATCAAATTTTCTTTTGGTCCTTCTTTCCTTCTTTTCAGCAGCTTGAGGAGCAGCTTCTGAAACATCTTCTAAGGCAGCAGCCCTAGAAGTTTTCTTGCGTCCTACTTTAGCAGGAGCACCTTTTTCTTGGCCTTTTACTCCTTCATCTTCTTCTAGTGACTTCAGATACCTGGTTCTGACTCCTGGTACCTCACTTCTGAAGAAGGTTTCAAAGTCAGCTAGAACAGGGTCTCTTCTGCTTCTTGTTCCAGCAAGAGGTTGAGGGGTTTTGATGATAGTATCAATCACCTTCATCTATCTCAGAGTGAGAGCCTTCAAGCAACTCCCAGTGGTGACAGCAAGGTCTTTGATAGTACCTTCAGTTTCCAGATTCTCAACAATCTTGGAGTGAACCATAAGGTTTGTAATGATTCTTCCAAAAGGAGTAATAGTACAATTTTTCACTCTGAAGGCATTTCTGGAATCCCTCACAGCATTTCACATGTGATTGAAGATTATGTAGATAACATCAACCTTCTTCTTGGTGGCAATGCAATACAGAATGTATTTCTGCTCATTGTTGACGAAGTCTGCAGCATGTGTTCCTTTCCTATGATAGAAACACCCTAGAAGAATCTTGGTCCAGATTTTATAAAGGTCTCTCATGTCCTTGACATTCTTTATCTTATTTACATCTGTGTAGAGAGTAGACAACACAACTTCTCAATCAGCCCTTTGATCAATTTCAAAAGCCCCCTCAGGGTTTCTCAGATCAAACATCATTCTTAGGATGTTCTCGGTCACTACTACAAACTTCCCATGGACGAAAGACAAGATGGATTTAGGAGCAACTACTGCATGCACCCAAAACTCCTTAACAAGATCTGGGTAGACCGGTCCACAAAACTCAGCAAACAATGAAGTCCATCCTTGAAAGATGATATCTTCTTTAATATGAAATTCATTTCTTCGATGCTATCAAAGTCTACCATGAGTTCACAAATAACTTCCAAGTCCTTCTTAGGAATGGAGCAGGCAACAACCGGAGTGATTTGCTGATTTTCTTCTTCTTGAAGATGAAGAGGGACAGAAGAGCCAACAATGTGAGATGATGAAGCGGCCATTGAAACGGAACAGAAATTAGAAGAACAATTTCTGGGTTTTCGCTTAGGTTTTGAGAAGAGACTGAAAAGATTGCAAAAGTGCATTCAAGAAGAAGGGTAGAATGGGAGCGAAAAAGATAAACGTTATGATTTGAAATGTATTTATAGAGACGGATTTGAAAAAGAATGCAATAAAATTTTGAGAATGAACAGTTACAGAATCAAAAGAAATCAATTGCATTAAATGATGAATGACGTTAGGTGAGAGAACGTGGTAAATGAAATGATTTAACACAGTTACCTAGGACGGCGTCCCATCAGATTCTTCACGCTTTTTACTAACCGTACAAACACGTGTTAACCATCAGAAACTAATTGATGACAGCTGTGTTATCTTGAATAGACTTTACACCTTTTGATTCTGATCACTGCTTCTGATTGTCATTCTTTAGAAATGATCTAGTTCTGATAGGATCATCTTTCTTCCCAAGGATCACATCTTTTGAGTGAGCTGATGAAAGTCTAGATGATCATCTGACTGTTGGCTCTTTAGAAATCCTAAGATTCTCTAAAGATGCAGCAACTTGATCTTCTGATCCATTGCTTTTGAGACTTTCAGCTTCTGGAGCTTTGCTTCTTGGTTCTACAGCTTCTGATATGTCAATATCTATATCTGCAAAATTCTCAAACTGCTTTGGTTTTTCAAGACCAAGCTTATCATCAAACCTGATATTTATTGATTCTTCTACAACCAATGTTTCAGTATTGTATACTCTGTAGCCTTTAGAGCATTCAGAATATCCAAGAAGAAAACATTTTTGTGCCTTAGAATCAAACTTACCAAGATGATCTTTAGTATTCAGAATAAAACACACACATCCAAAAGGATGAAAATAAGAAATGTTGGGCTTTCTGTTCTTCCACAATTCATAAGGAGTCTTATTTAGAATAGGTCTTATAGAGATTCTATTCTAAATATATCATGCAGTGTTTATTGCTTCTGCCCATAAGTGCTTAGCCATATTGGTCTCATTGATCATGGTTCTGGCCATTTCTTGCAGAGTCATATTCTTTCGCTCTACAACTCCATTTTGTTGTGGAGTTCTAGGGCAAGAGAAATCATGGGCAATACCATTTTCTTTGAAGAACTCCTCAAAGAATCTGTTCTCAAATTTGCCACCATGATCACTTCTGACCTTTATGATTTTGCACTCCTTCTTAGATTGGATCGGAGTGCAGAATTCAAAGAACACTGAATGAGACTCATCCTTGTGTTTTAAGAACTTTACCCATGTCCAGCGGCTATAATCATTTACGATGACTAATCCATATTTCTTCCCTCTGATAGATGCTGTTTTGACTGGTCCAAACAGATCAATATGCAGAAGTTCTAACGACCTTGAGGAAGAAACAACATTCTTAGATTTGAATGCAAGTTTGGAGAACTTGCCCTTCTGACATGCTTCACAAAGAGCATCTGATTTATATTTCAGATCTGGGAGTCCTCTTACCAGATTTAGTTTGTTAATCTGAGAAATCTTTCTCAAACTAGCATGTCCTAATCTTTTGTGCCAGACCCATTGCTCTTCAGAAACAGACATAAGGCAAGTCACCTTCTGCTTCTCAAGATCTGAAAGATCAATCTTATAGATGTTGTTCTTTCTCTTGTCTGTAAATAGGATTGAGCCATCCTTCTGACTTACAGCCTTGCAAGACTTTTGATTGAAGATTATATCATAACCATTGTCACTTAATTGACTTATAGACAATACGTTATGCGTTAATCCTTCTACAAGAAGTACATTAGTTATGGAAGGAGAGTTACCAAAACTTATGGTTCCAGAGCCAATGATCTTGCCCTTCTGATCTCCTCCAAACTTGACTTCTCCACCTGGTTTAAGCACCAGGTCTTGGAATGTAGACCTTCTTCTCGTCATGTGTCGCGAGCACCTAGAGTCCAGGTACCATGACATTTTGTGCTTTGTCCTCTTTGCAGCTAAGGATATCTGCAACAGAAATTATCTTCTCCTTAGGTACCCACAATTTCTTGGGTCCTTTCTTGTTAGTTTTCCTCAAGTTCTGATTGAACTTGGGTTTAGCATAATAGTTAACAGGAGGAACAACATGATATTCTTTAGGTTTGACAGCATGATATTTCTTAGGTTGTGTCACATGCTTCTTGGTCTGTACAGTGTTAAAACTCTGTGCATGTGAAGTGAGCCTAATATCATGTGCATGGCCATATTTGAACTGATCATACAAAGGCTTGTATGTGATTTTCATATCATCAACAGGTTCAAATTTATGTGAGGTATCACCCTCATAGCCAAAACCAAACCTTCTGTTTCCAGAAACACCATATATCATAGAAGCAAGATGGCTTCTGCCAATACTTCTAGATAGGAACTTCCTGAAGCTCGAGTCATATTCTTTCAGAATATGATTTAGACTAGGAATGGAATTTTCTAATTCAGAAGGAGATCCACTATTTTTGGATAAATTTAAAACTTTTTCCTTCAGTACAGAATTTTCCGATTCCAACTTCTTAGTTTCAAATTCAAATTGCTTTTTCAGCTTTTTGTATTTGATACTAAGGTGAGCCTTGAGTTCCAGAAGTTCAGTCAAGCAGGAAACTAATTCATCTCTAGATAGTTCAGAAAATACCTCTTTAGAATCTGATTCTGATGTAGATTCTGATCCATCATCCACTGTGGCCATCAGTGCAAAGTTGGCTTGCTCTCCTTCAGAATCTGATTCTGATTCTGATTCAGAATCATCCCATGTTGCCATAAGACATTTCTTCTTATGAAACTTCTTCTTGGGATTCTCCTTCTGAAGTTTTGGACATTCATTCTTGAAGTGTGCAGGCTCATTGTATTCATAGCAGACAACTTTCTTCTTGTCAGATCTTCTGCCACCAGAAGATTCTCCTCGTTCAAATTTCTTTGAACCTCTGAAGCTCTTGAACTTCCTTTGCTTGCTCTTCCAGAGTTGGTTTACCCTTCTGGAGATCATGGACAGTTCATCTTCTTCTTCTGATTCTGATTCCTCAGAATCTACTTCTTCTGTCTGAAAAGCGTTAGTGCATTTTTTAAAATTAGATTTTAATGCAATAGACTTACCTTTCTTTCGGGGCTCGTTTGCATCCAGCTCTATCTCATGGCTTCTCAAGGCACTGATTAGCTCTTCCAAAGAAACCTCATTCAGATTCTTTGCAATCTTGAATGCAGTTACCATTCGACCCCATCTTTTGGGCAAGCTTCTGAAGATCTTCTTTACATGATCAGCCTTGGTGTAGCCTTTATCCAGAACTCTCAATCCAGTAGTTAGCGTTTGAAATCTTGAGAACATATTCTTAATATCTTCATCATCCTCCATCTTGAAGGCTTCATATTTCTGGATTAGAGCTAGAGCTTTAGTCTCATTGACTTGAGCATTTCCCTCATGGGTCATTTTCAATGACTCATATATATCATAGGCAATTTCCCTGTTAGATATCTTCTCATACTCAGCATGAGAGATAGCATTCAGCAAAACAGTCCTACATTTATGATGATTCTTGAAAAGCTTCTTTTGATCATCATCCATTTCTTGTCTGGTAAGCCTTACGTCTGTAGCTTTTACTGGATGTTTGTAACCATCCATCAGAAGATCCCATATTTCACCATCTAGACCAAGGAAATAACTTTCCAGTTTATCTTTCCAGTATTCAAAGTTTTCACCATCAAATACTGGTGGTCTAGTGTAACCATTGTTACCATTGTATTGCTCAGCAGAGCCAGATGTAGATGTAGATGTGTTTGTTGGAAGTTCACCAGCCATCTTTTACTGAAGCGTTTTTCTCTTCCTGGATCTTTTCTAAACACGATTAAGTGCTTGCACCTTAGAACCGGCGCTCTGATGCCAATTGAAGGATAGAAAAACACTTAGAAAGGGGGAGTTTGAATAAGTGTAGCTTTAAAACTTGTAAGATAAAAACAATTTGCACAATGATTTTTATCCTGGTTCGTTGTTAACTAAACTACTCCAGTCCACCCCATTGGAGTGATTTACCTCACCTGAGGATTTAATCCACTAATCACACTTGATTACAATGGTTTTCCACTTAGATACACTCTAAGTCTTCTAGAGTATCCTGATCACAACCTGATCACTCTAGGAACAAACTGCTTAGACAACTTCTAAGACTTGCTAGAGTATACTGATCAACAACCTGATCACTCTAATCCTTTACAAATTAATGTAAACAAGTTCTAAGAGTATTACAATGCTTCTTAAAAGCTATAATCACAACTGTGATATTTCTCTTAAAGTTTAAGCTTAATCTCACTAATATATTACAATAGCAATGTAGTGAGCTTGATGATGAAGTTGGAGAGCTTTTGAATTTGACAACGTTTCTGTATTATGCACACGTGTCGTGTTGAGCTTCTCATCAGAACTTCATATATATAGACACTTGAGAAGATGACCGTTAGGAGCATTTAATGATTTGCGTAATCCGTACAGCATTGCATTTAATGTTTCACTCTTTTGTCAACTACCTCGAGCCTTGTTTCCGCTGTGTCTACTGACGTTGCCTTTAATAGCTTCTAACGTTCCTTTTGTCAGTCAGCGTAGCCTTCCATCTAGTACTTGCTTCTGATCTGATGTTTGTGTAAACAACGTTTGAATATCATCAGAGTCAAACAGCTTGGTGCAAAGCATCTTCTTGTCTTCTGACCTTGAAGTGCTTCTGAGCGTGATACCATGAGAACTTCAGTTCTTCTGCTTCTGATCTCAAGTTCTTCTGATGCTTCCATAGACCCATGTTCTGATTCTGCTTGACCATCTTCTGATGTCTTGCCAGACCATGTTCTGATGTTGCATGCTGAACCTTCTGAGTCAGTGCTTCTTGTGCTGATTTTGTGCATACTCTTTGTATAATTCCTGAAACAGAAATTGCATAGTATTAGAGTACTACATTATCTCATACAAAATTCATATCCTTGTTATCATCAAAACTAAGAATATTGATCAGAACAAATCTTGTTCTAACAATATATACCTTCTCCCCCTTTGTCATTAGCAAAAAGGATCGGAAAAGACTTAATGAAAATAAACATATTATTTAAAATAAAACTATTTTTTTTACCTATGTGTTTTACCTCATGAGTGACTTCATTAAACATTCATCCTTGATGAACTTGAAGCCTTTGTTTCAAAGTTGGCTTTTGCTTAGAAGAGTTTGCTTTAGTCCTTCAACATAAAGTACATTTTTAATGGATATGAAAGTTAGTGCTCCAACTTTGACAATGCCAAGAATTCTTCTCTTAAGGTATTCTCCATATGAAATAACCATTGGACTTTAGCACTATATTTGAAAGTTAGTTTATGTCTCCCATCAAATGCTTAGAACCACCAATCATCATAACAACATTTATTTTAAGTGGCCCTTGAGCAAACCTACAACACAAATTAAGTTTGATTTGGTACCCAATGTTCTTTGGGTCCATCATAGTTAGTTCCCTTTTTAACTCACACATAATGACCACTTGCCATGCTTAAGTTTCTAACATAACAAGCATTAGGTGTATGGCCAACAATACCACAATAAAAGCAAGTAGGTATAAAATTGCTTCTATATCTAGGAGTATAAGATTTATTCTTAATGAACCTTTTCCTTTTATGATAATAATGAACCTTTTGTGCTTTATTCACTTTTTCATTGTTGGATTGGTCACTTGCCTTCATAAAGATAGTTTTACTAGTACTTGGTTTTTAAACTTTGAATAACCAATACAACTTTTATGATTAGAAAATATTTGTTGTCTAAGGACATTATCCAATCCAATTTGTCCCTTTTCATACCTTTCAAGAACTCTTTTAATTGGACAATTTGGAAAGAAAGTGATTCACACTCTTTGCATGTAAGACTTTGTTTTTCCTTTTCAAGAAAACTTTGTTTTTCAATTTGAAAATCTTTTTCCATGGTGTCAATCTTTTATTCAAGAGATAAAATATGTTTCTTTTGAGTTGACACCTTTTTATACAAAATCTTACATCCATTAAGTAATTCATCAATAAGATTTAGAGCATCATTATTATAAGAAGATGTTTCATTACTAACCTCTTCTTCTTCGTCATTGTTTACCCAGAAAAATGGTAAACAAGCGCTAGTTTCCTTTTTAAAGGTTACTTTTGCGGAGTCAACTAGAATACTCCAGGACTGATTGCTTTATTTGTTATATTATGTGTATCTAATTCGTATTAAATGTAAATAGTGACATTAAATGTAAATAGTGACTTTAAGGTAAAAGTAAACGCTGAAATTCAAAGCTTTAAAGTAAATCAAAGCAATAAAAAAAAACAGTAAATGTGCACTGAAAGATGAAATGTAATGTAAAATGATTGCATTAATTAAATTGGTACGCATACGTACATTCCAAAGTTGACCTCGTTACTCATTATTGCGCAGAGGTTTGAGTTTACTTGTGTTTATGTAGAAAATGCGGACCCCTAACTATTCCTATGGAACTTTCTTAAATAGTAAAAATAAAATAACTACTACTAAAGGTCGACTGTTTATCAGTCAACACGTGTCTTCGACATGCAAGATCTTCAATTATGAGACCTCCACGCATCCTGTAAGAACTGCCAAAAAACTGCCTGAAACTGCCTCTTAACTTCCAATACCTCTTGACTTACACTTCAGTTTCTTCAACAAAATTCTTAAGTCTTCGCATACTTTTGGTCTGGTCGAACGTTGAAGCCTCTGATAATCTTCCTAGTCGAGCAGCTTCGACTACTAAACATTACTTAGTCGAACCACTTCGACCCAAATGGCAATGTAGATATTAACTTGAGGCCCAATTACCAATTTAGGGCCTTTCTACCAAATTGAGGCCCAATTGCCAATTTTGGGCCCTAGTTGCCCATTTATTAGTAAGTCGAAATCCTAGGGTAACAAATTGCCCCCCCAAGCGACTTCTTTCGACTGACTTTAGGAAAGAGAAAAGATGTCGTTTCAGTTCTTTCTTGGGTTTCGACTTTTGTTAATTCCCATTACGCCATGATTACGTTTCATTTTCCCAGGCACTAATTATTACCTAAACGCTAGGTAATGGGCTATTAACTGCTCCCAGCTTGCTTTTGTCAGTTTCCAAGATATTCAATACGACCTTTGGCTTTCTAATTTCCTTTCCCCACGTTTGTCTTGCTGAAGTAACTACACATTCTCTATATATAGCCTCATTCCTTCCTTTTTTTTTTACATCTCCATACGCACAACATCTTAAACTTTTTCATCTTTTCAATCTTTTCAAACCATGCCACAACCTTTAACAAACGCCAACATAAGATCCTGCATCAAGAAAGAATTTAAGCTTTCTGCAGAAGAGTTTGATGCGAATCACATCAATGCTCGTGCTCTCTATGCTAGCCAGGGACTTGAATTTTATCCTGAAATTTTAGATGGTAACATCTATCCCTGCATGCTGATTGAGTTCTGGAGATTTGCATCCTTGCGCATAGATCCAGAAGGAAGGACTATTATAACCTCCAAAAGAAATTCAATGTTCTGAAGCTGTCCTATGGAAGCAGAAATCAGAAGTCATGAATGTTCTGTAGATCAAGCACTGTGAACGTCTCTACTGAAATACTCAGGGAAGTCTTTTATTTAAAAAATTCTTCTAGTATTAATTTCAGGGGGAGATTATTCATCTCAGGGGGAGATTGTTAATCTCAGGGGGAGACATATTCACATGCTTATGTTATAGCTGTGTAATTGTCTTTAGCTGTCTGCTCTTTCTGATCGCAAATTCATATCATTTATATATGTTTTTGTCATCATCAAAAAGGGGGAGATTGTTAGAACAAAATTTGTTCTGATTAATATTCTTAGTTTTGATGATAACAAGGATATGAATTTTGTGTGAGATAATGTGGTACTCTAATACATTGCAATTTCCTTTTCAGGAAATATATAAAGAGTATGCACAAATCAGCGCTCAGAAGCTTTATCTCAGAAGGTTCAGCATGCAACATCAGAACATGGTCTGGCAAGACATCAGAAGATGGTCAAAGCAGAATCAAAACATGGGTCTATGGAAGCATCAGAAGAACTTGAATTCAGAAGCAGAAGCACTGAAGTTCTCATGGTATCACGCTCAGAAGCACTTCATGGTCAGAAGACAAGAAGATGCTATGCACCAAGCTGTTTGACTCTGATGATATTCAAACGTTGTATACACAAACATCAGATCAGAAGAAAGTACAGGTGGCAGGCTACGCTGACTGACAAAAGGAATGTTGGAAGCTATTAAAGGCAACGTCAGTAGACACAGCGTGAACAAGGCTCGAGGTAGTTGACAAAAGCGTGAAACATTAAATGCAATGCTGTACGGAACACGCAAAGCATTAAATGCTCCCAACGGTCATCTTCTCAAGTGCCTATAAATATGAAGTTCTGATGAGAAGCAAGGTTACGAATTTAAAATGAACTCAACACGAATTCTGAAAGAACCTATTCTGAATAACTTGCTGAAACGTTGTTTAACTCAAAGATCAGAAACTTCATCTTCACCAAAGCTCACTACATTGCTGTTGTAATATATTAGTGAGATTAAGCTTAAACTTTAAGAGAAATATCACTATTGTGATTAAAGCTTTTCAGAAGCATTGTAATAGTCTTAGAATTGATTACATTAATTTGTAAGTAACTAGAGTGATCAAGTGTTGATCAGGATACTCTAGGAAGTCTTAGCTTGTGTCTAAGCAGTTGTAATTAGAGTGATCACGTGGTGGTCAGGATACTCTAAGAAAGTCTTAGCTTGTGTCTAAGCATTTGTTCCTAGAGTGATCAGGTTGTGATCAGGATACTCTAGAAGACTTAGTCGTGGGCTAAGTGGAAAACCATTGTAATCTGTTGTGATTAGTGGATTAAATCCTCAGGTGAGGTAAATCACTCCGTGGGGCTGGACTGGAGTAGTTTAGTTAACAACGAACCAGGATAAAAATAACTGTGCAATTTGTTTTTATCGTTCAAGTTTTTTAGACTACACTTATTCAACCCCCCTCTTTCTAAGTGTTTTTCTATCCTTCATCAAACAGGTCTTGTACTTTGTCTATGAATGACCTCGAACCTTCAATTGCATGGAGGTGCTCCAGAATGATAGTCATAGTAGGCGTTGTGATCGATACCCGTTGAATCATCTTTTCGGTCAGATCCCCACAAAGTTATTCCATGTCTGGTCTCTGAACTCGTAACGGCAAGAGGTCAAGACTTGCGGTTGTGAAAACCAAATTTGAATGAGAATTCCCCAACTCTTAACATGTAACCGGGAAAATCCATAATTGTAATTTTGTAAAGTGTACTTAGTCTGAATAAGGAACCCCAACTCTAAACACCTGTTATGCATGAGATGTATGGGATGTATGGTATGCTTGTAAAGATCTTTGCAACATTAGAAATTGAATTTGGTTGCAGCTTGTCTGGAGAACTTTGACTTTTCGTCTTTGAACGTCCTTCTATAAGAATCAAGCTCACCATACCAAGTGGGTCATAGCCTCTAATTCAAGATACCGTATTTTTGAGCTTTGAAGGTATCTGGTTAGAGGAAAATAAATCCTCTTGCCCCTTGATATAAATCTGGCTTTTGTTCTTTCAATAGCATCTACAAATTGTATGCCATGATTCCTTGAAAAAAGGTTAGTTGAACATGATGATAGTATGTGGATTCTATGCATTAAGTAAGGACATAAGGGGATGAGGACCAGCGAGTCCTACAAAAAAGTTCAAGTTCGTTAGAGTACAACCAAAAAAAATTTGCAAGAAATTTAGGTTGTTAGATAATGAACACAAGAAAGTCACACAAGATCCTTAGCCTTAAAGGCTTGCACGAGGTCTATAGGTAAGTGAAGGATAGAAAAACACTTAGAAGGGGGGGGGGGGGGGGGTTGAATAAGTGTGACTTTAAAAAGTTGTAAGATAAAAACAATGAACACAATTATTTTTATCCTGGTTTATTGTTAACGAAACTACTCTAGTCTACCCCCTTAGAGTGATTTACCTTGACTGAGGATTTAATCCTCTAAGTCTTCTAGAGTCTATTGATCACAACTTGATCACTCTAGGAACCTTTTACAATCAATGTAAAATAATGTATACAAGAGTAAGATTGCTTCTTATAAAGCTGTAATCACAACAGTGATATTTCTCTTAAGTTCTAAGCTTAACACTGACTAAATATTACAAGAGTTTGTGAGGTTGAAGATGAAGTTTGTGAGCTTTGATTTTGACAGCGTTTTTGTATATTGCGCAAGTGTTCACTATGTTGCTTCTGATCAGAACTTCTATATATAGGCGTTGAGTGAATATGATCGTTGGGTTGCATTTAATGCTTTGCGTGAATAGTACAATGCTGCATTTAATGTTTCACACTTTTGTCAACTACCTTGAGCCATGCTTTTGCTGCTTTTACTGACGTTGCCTTTTGTAGCTTCTAACGTTTCTTTTGTCAGTCAGAGATTAGACTTAATAGCCTGTCATCTTGTACTTGCTTCTGAACTCAGATTTGTAGATAAAACATTTGAATTTCAGAGTCAACAACATGGTGCAGAGCATATTCTGAGGTAGCCATCCAGAACCTTCTGAGTCAGTGCTTCTGAGCGCTGATTTGTGCATACTCTTTATGTATTTCCTGAAATGGAAAATGCAAAGGATTACCGTACCACATTGTCTTATACAAAATTCATATATAATGTTATCATCAAAACATAGAATATTTATCAGAACGAATCTTGTTCTAACAATCTCCCCCTTTTTGATGATGACAAAAACATATATAATTGATATGAATTTGTAACCAGAATATCAGATGACAAAAGACAATTACACATATATAGCATAAGCATATAATCAGAGTGTGTAAATATGTCTCCCTCTAAGATTAACAATCTCCCCTTGAAATTAATACTAGAAGAATTTTATAAATAAAAGACTTCCCTAAGTATTTTTCCATTTCTATCAAGACTTTCACTTTGAATAGAACTTCAGAACATTCAGAGCTTCTGCTTCTTGCTTCCATGGGACAGCTTCAGAGCTTTGAATTTCTCTTTGTAATTAATTGAATCAGAACATTCTTGAATTGATCAGAGCATTCTTGAATGTTATCAGAGCATTCTTAAAAAGATGTATTAGAACATTCTTCTTGCTTCTGACCTTGAAGCTTCACAGCACTAAGCCTGCTTCAAATCTTTAAGAATGTGTTTCTTCTTAGAATTGCTTTTCTTCATGTATTTGCTTCTCATGTTGAGCTTTTTCAGAATATCTTATTCCTGCAAAACACTATCAAAGACATAGAACTTGCAAATAATGTTAGGAATGTTGAGACTTAATCCCAGTAACTGATATTATGAATCAATTTCAATTATCAAGTTTCTCCCACTTTTTGTCATAACATCAAAAAGCATTAAAAGATTCAGATGCAAAAGACACACAAAGTAAAGAAGATAGAATTTCATTGATAAAATATCAAAAGATACAAAATGATTAGAAGCAGATGCAGAAAACAAAGAAATACAAGCTAAGACCAAAGATAGACTACGACTGGCTAAGCTTAGAAGCTAAGAAGGCCAGAAGGTTTTTAATCTCAGCAGAGTCTTCTTTTGATTCTTGATGAAGGATCTGAATTCCTCATGAGTATCCTCATGCTTGTCCAGACGAGTAGCCAAAGCAGCTTGATTCTGTTGAAGAGCCTTCATAGTGTTCATCAGAATAGAGACAGAAGGTCCAGCAGAAGAAGCACCAAAGCTATCTTCCATAACAGGAGGATTCTCAGCATTAACTTCAACCATGAGAACATCTCCAGGATTTTCCTCAACAGGAATTGTCTCAGCAGGATGATTCTCAACATCAGCTTCAGTCACAAGAACATCTTCATGATAAACAGGAGCAGGGATTTCAGCATCTGGATTTTCAAGAGCAAGAAGTATTTCAGCCAAGATCTCTGGAGGTGTTGGAGCAACTAGTTTTGGTGGGTATTCAACTTCTGGATATACCATATTTGGTACTTTAACAGAGGGACTCTCCCTAAGCCAGTTGAATAAAGACTGAAAGTCACTAGTCAGAACATTGTAGCGAGGCTTCCACACAACCATAGCCAGAGGATGCACTTCTTCAAGCTCATCAACAGACTCCTTCTCTTCAAGAGATTTCCAGTTGTTGATGGGGTAGAAGTAGCTTTCTTCAAAGTCCCGAAGGAATCCAGAGGGACCAGGAGCATCAGCCAAACAAGCTTCTTGAAGCTTCAAAAGGTCAGATTGAATTTCTTTTCTAAAGGCCTTCCAGAGATTCCCGGAAGCAACATAATCCATCTTAGAATTATGAGATACCTTCAGTGCATCTAGACAGAGAGATCAAAAGGTTTGGTTTTGAAGTAAGTGGTTGAAGAGTCTGGGTTAAGAATGCAGTAGGGTTCAAGTTCTCTTTCAAGAGCAAGAACCGATTATGCTTTGTTGTCAGAGTCCAAGACCACAAAAATAGGGTCAGTTCAAGGTTTAGGTTTATAATTTCAATCACGTAGGAGGTTGCTGAAAGAATTAGAATCAAAAGATTCAGAAGCAGCGGTATTGCAGACCTCAGAGTTGTCTACAATTGTGGGTTGGAATGTGGAGGAGGTTGAGAGATTGAGATAGTGGTATGAGGAGGAAAGAGGGTGTTAAGGGGTCAGAGTTTAAGAATTGGTTTAGGAACAGGGGGGTCAGAAACAAGAATAGGCGCAGTGCCTTTAGTCTTGGGTGATGGAGGAGGGGTGAAAACTTTGGAGGTTGGAGGTGATTTAGCTAGGGCTTTTTCTGGTTGAATATCTGGTTGAGAAATGTGGGGAACATCTGTTGATACAAATTTTGAAGATAAAACAGGTACATAACCAGATTCAAAAATAACAATACATGAAGATCGCTTCTTGAGAAGCCTTTCAGGTTCTTCTCCAACAATCTTCCTCTTCTTCTGATGCACCACCTTCTGCTTTCCTCTTAACACTTCCTTCTTTATTTCTTCTTCCTTCTTCTCTTCTTCTTCCTTTTTCTTTTCTTCTTCTTTCTTCTTCTTGTCTTTCGTCTTATCTTTCTTCTTTTTCTTCTTCTTTTCTTCTTCCTTCTTATCATCCTTCTTCTGCTTTTTCTTTTCAACTTCTCCTTCTTCCTTCTTATCAACAACTTCCTTTTCATTTCTCTTCTCTTCACTAATTGGTGGAAGTTATAACCTTCTCTTTATTCTCCTTTCTTGCACAACTTCTGGAACTTCTTCCTTAGAAGTCAAAAGTTTCTGCTTGCTTATCCAGATAGGATTACAATCAGAGTCAGCTTCCCTGTGCATAGTAATGTAATGAACAATAGCTTATGGTCATTCATTTCTGAAGAACACCTCAAAATCATCCAGAACATGACCTCTTTTGGTTCTTACTTCTGGGTTGGCTTGAGGAGTGGCATCAACAGTTTGGATAATATCCATCTTCTTCAAAGTATTAGCGTTCAGAGTACTCCCAATAATAGTGTAAGGATTATTGATTGTACCAACAGACTCCAGATGTTCAACAATCTTTGATTGAACCAGAAGATTTGTGATGATTCTCCCAAAAGGAATAACATTCCTCTTTTTGCTAGGGCACTTCAGCCTGTTTTCATCTCTAGAGTCATTCACAGCATTCCACAAATGATTGAATATGATGAAGGGAACATCCACCTTTTTCTAAGTACCAATGCAATACATAATGTATTGCGGGTCCCTGTGGTAGAAGCAACCCAGAATAATCTTAGTCCGTACCTTGTATATGGTTTTCATATCCTTAACCTCTTTGGATTTCTTCCCATTCTGAAAGATTTCTGTATAGACAGCATCCCAATCAGCTCTTGGAGTTGCTTCAGTAGCACTTTCAAAGTTCATCAACCCAAACAACTTTCTTAAGAGGGTTTATGTGATTATGAAGAGTTCACCATGAACGAGAGAGAGAATAGATTTTGGCATAACTGTTGCATGCACCCAGAATTCCTTCACTAAGTCTGGATAGACAGGTCCACACAAATCATAGAACATTGGTTCCCATCCTTGAAACCTCATATTTTCTTCAAGATGAATCTCATGTTTTTCCAGATTTTCAACATCTACCATTAACTCACAGATGACTTCCAGTTGATCCAATTGAATCGAACAGGTTATTGGTGGAACGAGTTGTTGCTCTTGATGTTGTTGCTGAGAAGACGAACCAACGTTCTGAGTAGAAGATGAAGCCATGGAAGCTCTTCTGAGATTTCTGGTTATCTTTTTAGGGTTTGAGAAAAGAGAGAAAAGGTTACAAAAATGCATAAACAAGAGAGAATGAATGTAGAAAAGAGAAAATGAGATTATGAGAGATGTATAAATAGACACGGATTTGAAACAAAATGTAATTAAATTCTGAGAATGAACAGTTACAGAATGCAGAGAATCAAATGCATTTAATGTTGAGTGATGTTAGGGTAAAACATGATATTTGAAATGATTTGCACAGTTACCTAGGGCGGCGTCTCATCAACTGCACGCATTCTTGTCACTTGAGGGTGAACACGTGTTAATCTTTTGGAATAGCTTGTGACAGCTATTTTACTTTAAAATAAATTCTGAATCAACTTAGACATATGAAACGTTAGCAATAACAGAATCAGAATATCTAATTGATCAACAATTTCAGAACTTCTGATAAGAAAATAAATAATCATTTCAAATCTAATCCATATATCAGATCATCTCATCCTTTCGCTGTGGGCATAAATCCATACTGATATTCTTCAGAATGAACTTAAACCTATCTTCAGTAAGGGGTTTTGTGAAGATGTCAGCCCATTGATGTTCTGTATCAACAAAGTTTAAGGAAAGAACACCCTTCTGAACATAGTCCATAATGAAGTGATGTCTGATCTCAATATGTTTAGCTTTAGAATGAAGAATTGGATTCTTAGATAAACAAATAGCAGAAGTATTATCACAAAAAATAGGAGTGTTACTTTCATATATCTGATAATCTTCTAACTGACTCTTCATCCTGTGGTGTCGTTTTTTTTTACCTCCCCGTTTCACTTGGGAGGACGGCACACTAAACCCTTCACACGGAATTTAGAAGGAGAAAGCGCCCGTTGAGGGATTAATTTTATTTCAGTTCTTCCTACGATAACACACAAACTTTTTAATTATCCTACGAAAGAGGAAGGGGAAAAAGATCTCAAATAAACCCTAGGAGTTTGCTAAGTGTGGGGATTCACCTAGACTATAAATTCTGGAGTCCGGGAGGTCGGTTATACATAGGGAAGGTTTTAAGCATCCTACATATCCGTAGTACTCTACGGAAACCTTCTTTGTGTCTATGTGTTTGTGTTTGTTGCTAATTGATTGGGAAAGTTTCTCCTTTGTATTAGGAGGGAAAATTGAATTAAATTGAAAGAAAGACATACATACTGACTATTTTTGGTTTTTGATTACCTCGCTGAGATTCCTTGTGAATCTCATGCCTACATATCCCTTATGGAAGTTAGAGCTTTTTGTAGTTCGGGGAACTAATTAGGGAAATTAATTATTTTTGGTGCCTTGCTTAAGCTCAAGGTTGAAGCTTGAATTAAATCTCTGTTTATAGTAAAGAGACATGAAATCATCTTTACAGAGAGGTATTTCTACTATTCCACCAAAAACATTTAAAAGTGACAAAAAAGATGAGATCACTTCATTAAGAGAGGGACCTTACTTTTGTATGTGCAAGTATACCATTCAAATGTCTCTTGAATGAAAGAAGGATTCTCAACCAAATTAGGGAAAGTTACACATGTCTGGGTTAACTTGCCAGAGCATGTCTTTCAAAATCCTAAATGGGAGAATGATTAAAATTGAAATGTTTGTTTGTTTGTTTGTTTGAATGTGGTGAGATAGGAGAAACATCTCTCTATAGAGATAAGATATGTCTATCTACTGTATGAAAGATTTGATTTTTAGCTGGCTTGTATGAGGCCCAAGCTTGAGGCTTTTTTTAAAGGTTTTTTAATGACTCTAGGAGATGGCTCCACTGGGAATTTACTTAAACTAAGAAATTTTGTGTTCTGTACAAAGCCCATAATTGAGGCTGACTCTAGATAAAGAGTGGTTATTTAATGGATTTAAGAGTTTATTTAGTGTTCTGTACAAAGCCCAGAATTGTGGCTGACTGATAACACGATTTTATATCGTATATTTAGCCTAAAATCCATAGATATTTATAGCATTTTCCGTTTATTATGTTAATTTATTATGATATTACGCGTGTATTTGCTTTATTTCAGGTTTTACACTTCAATTTCGACTATTTGCGAAAAGGAAAGAAAATAGAGCTTAAATGACCAATATTTATGCCTAAAAGATGAAAAAGGAGTGCTGAAGCGAAAGAGGGGTGCAATTAGGACCCAAAAAGGCCCAAAAGAGCAATCCAGCCCACGAAGGAAAGCAACCCAGGCCACACTAGTAAGCAGAGACGCACGTCTCTGCCACCTCAGCAAAGGGGAGACACACGTCTCCACCTCCCTAAAGAATCTCCACTTGAGACGCACGTCTCAAGTCAGTCAGCTGCCTCCCTGAAGAATCGGAGACGCACGTCTCCAAGTCCCAGTCAGAAAAAGGTCCCTCAATTCACGGATTCCAACTGCAAATCCCCTCCTATAAATAGGACCTGCTATCTTACTTCAATCTGTCCGATTTCCTGCCAACGAAGTGCTGCCGAAATTGTACCGCGAACTGCTTTTCCTTATTCTGTTTTCATTTTACCGTCTATTTTCTCACAACGATTTCTACACTGGAAATTGTTGTGAACTTTTCATAGATCTAGCCTTACGTTAGATTTATCGCTTTATTTCCTTGTTTTTTATTTTCTGCCATTTAAATTCCGAAGAACGATCCAGCCAACCTGTGGTGGAAGTTCGAGTACTTCAAGATTCAATTCAATTCAGATTTATTTTAATTCAGGTTTTTATTTACCGCCTTATTTATATTATTTATTTGCATGATATATTATATGCCATTTAATATGCTTATTATTATGAACCGAACCGATATATGTATGTTTAATCGTATTAATATGTCTGGCTAAAATACTAAAGGTGTCGGTATGTAAAGTAAGTTAACCGTAGGGATCCGAAATAAATTGGCTTAAATTATGTTTTATTAATTATCACTTATTTTTGGTTTATATGTCTAGTTTAATTAGTAAGTCTTAAAACCAATAGAGCGAAAGTTTGAGGGGTTAAGACGGTCAAAGGTTAAAATCAATAGAGCGAAAGTTTGAGATCTTTAACTGGATAGTAGACATAGGACATTAGTTTTAAGGATGGCGAAAGCGTATTAAAACTAATTGGAACTTATTTATTTTCAAAAATTGTTTTTACACTCGAGCGGGATGGCGAAAGCGTACGTTAGGGGTATTAGCTTGCTCCGAGTCAACAGAGCGAAAGTTTGAGATTAGGAGATTTAAATAGATAACAACCTCGTAAAATAGGCATTTTATTAATTACATTGTTTCCAAAAAGCTCTTCTAAAATCTAATGGGATGGCGAAAGCGTACATTAGGATTAGGATAGTAGTCTGAATCAACAGAGCGAAAGTTTGAGACGAGGATTTTTAATCAATTGGAATTAGTAAAGATTTTTAATTTAATTATGCAAAAGCCAATGAACCTTAGGATTACCTTCAGTTAAACGAAATACATACTGATACCTGTCTTTTATTATTATTCTTTATTTTCTCACAATCACTTTCCCTTAGGAACAATCGAAATTTTAGTACTCCTAGCTTTACATAGTAACCTTAGATAACGGTAGATCGATTCATAGTCCCTGTGGATTCGATATCTTTTAAAACTACACGACACGACTGTGCACTTGCAGTTATCAGATTTATAGACACGTAAAGTCGCGATCAAGTTTTTGGCGCCGTTGCCGGGGACTATTTAAGTCGATATCGTAACTCACTGTTACACCGTAGAGACTAGGATAATTCTTCCCTTTCTTTTTGAACGATTGTATGCCAAATACTCGTTCACAAGGAGGAGACTTAATACAACGAATTAACGAGATCGAACGTTTCATTAACGTTAAACGTCGAGCTCGCAACCTTCCCGAAGTAGCAGAAATTCCGATTAATCAGGAATTGATTTTTACTGATCAAATCAATCAAATCACCCCGAAGTTAGAGATGGCTGCTATTCGTCCTCTTAGAGACTATGCCGCTCCTTCGCGCGCTGAACCGCATTCAAGTATCGCACCACCTGCGATTGAAGCGAACAATTTCGAACTGAAACCTTCACTGGTCCAAGCTGTTCAACAGAATCAATTCTCTGGAAGCCCTGTAGACGACCCCAATCTCCATTTATCCGTGTTCGTGCAATACGCCGACACTATCAAAGCCAACAACGTTAGTTCCGAAGCTATTCGATTACGCCTTTTCCCTTTCTCTTTGAGAGATAGAGCGAGAGCGTGGCTTCAATCCCTGCCTTCCAATTCCATAACTACGTGGGACGAATTGAAGAGAGTATTCTTAGCAAGATACTTTCCGCCTAGCAAAACTGCTATGCTTAGAGGTCAAATCAACGGATTTACCCAGAAAGATAACGAATCGCTCTTCGAAG
Organism: Vicia villosa; assembly: GCF_029867415.1. Taxonomy (NCBI): domain Eukaryota; kingdom Viridiplantae; phylum Streptophyta; class Magnoliopsida; order Fabales; family Fabaceae; genus Vicia; species Vicia villosa. The sequence continues at coordinate 112,351,541 of NC_081183.1, read as the reverse complement.
CTTGGGAACGTTACAAGGACATGCTTAGAATATGCCCTCATCATGGACTCGAACCATGGCTGATCATCCATACCTTTTATGGTGGTCTCTTATATAACACTAAAATGACTATAGATGCCGCTGCTGGCGGAGCATTAATGGACAAACCCCATGATGAAGCATACAAACTCATAGAGAACATGGCACAAAACCATTACCAATGGGGAGGAGAACGCGCCGCTCTAGAGAAAGCTCAAACCAAAGGAGGAATGTACGAAATTAGTGGTATAGACCGCGTTAACGCTAAAGTAGACGCTTTAACTCAAAAGATCGAGAATTTGACCATCACTCCTTCAGCCACCGCTGCCGCTGTAGCACCTAACTGCGAGATTTGTGGATTGACTGGGCATGTAGTTGCTGAATGCCAACTCTTGACTGGAGTCCCATCTGATCAAGTAAATTACGCTCAAGGAAGCCCTTATTCTAACACGTACAACCCTGGATGGAAAAACCACCCGAACTTTTCTTATAAGAACAACAATGCGTTGTACGCGCCTGGACAAGCACCTGCTGTACCACCTGGCTACCAAAAAGCGCCTGTAGCTGCTCAAAACACCCCTAGGAAGTCAAACCTAGAAATCATGATGGAGAACTTCATAGCTTCCCAACAACAAACCAATAAAGACTTCCTGAATCAAAACATCCACAATAGCGAGCAACTAAAACAACTATCGAACAAAGTAGATGCTTTAGCTACGCATAACAAAATGTTAGAAACTCAAATCTTACAAGTAGCTCAACAACAAGCACCTACTGCTGCCCCTGCTGGCACGTTTCCTGCTCAACCACAACCTAATCCTAAAGGACATGCGAACGCGATAACACTACGAAGTGGAACTAATTACGATGGACCCATAGATCCTAGAACCCAAAACGTACCCATGTCACAACAAGAGCCAAAGGAAACCCAAAAGAAAACAACCGACGAACAAACTGCTAAGACTGATGAGAACAATAACGAAGTGAAACCCGAAAAAGAGAAACCTTATGTTCCACCACCACCTTATAAGCCACCAATTCCTTACCCTCAAAGATTAGCCAAATCAAAAACCGAAGCGCAATTTAAAAGATTTGTAGAACTTCTGAAGCAATTAAACATAACCATACCATTCACAGAAGCCATAACTGAGATGCCTTCGTACGCTAAGTTCTTAAAAGAAATCTTATCAAACAAAAAGAAACTCGAGGATAACGAAACTATAACGCTTACCGCTGAATGTAGCGCTATCATCCAAAACAACATACCTCCAAAACTGAAAGACCCTGGTAGTTTCTCTATACCCTGCGTAATTGGAAAAACCATCATAGAGAAAGCCTTGTGCGATTTAGGAGCTAGTGTTAGTTTGATGCCTCTTTCAACCTGTAAGAAACTCAATCTAGGTGAGCTTAAAGCAACAAGAATGTCTCTTCAACTAGCAGACCGTTCAGTTAAATACCCTGTAGGAATGTTAGAGAATATCCCTGTTCGTGTAGGTCAATTCTACATCCCAACTGACTTCATCATTATGGATATCCAAGAAGATTCTAACATCCCGATCATTTTAGGAAGACCATTTTTAGCGACCGCTGGTGCAATTATAGATGTAAAGCGAGGAAAGCTTACTTTCGAAGTAGGAGAAGAGAAAATAGAATTTATCCTTTCCCAATTCCTAAAAGCACCTTCTATAATTGACACATGCTGTTCTGCTGACATAATCGACGAGTGTGTCAAGGAAATAAAATCCGAACCAAATAAGGAAACCGAAATCCTAAGAATTCCTATGCCGCCAATTTTTGAAGATGATAACTGGCGTGAGGAATATCAAGATAACCACCTGAGTGAATGCTTAGCTTTAACCCCTGATCCTATACCTGGACCTAAGAAACCTGCTATAGAGCTGAAGACACTTCCTACCGATCTTAGATATGAATTTCTAGACGAAGAACTAAACCGACCAGTTATAGTGAACGCCAACTTAGGACGAACCGAGACTGAAAAATTACTTAATGTCCTAAGAAAATACTCTACCGCTTTAGGATACAACATATCAGATCTGAAAGGTATAAGCCCTTCTCTGTGTATGCACCGCATTATGCTCGAAGACGATAGTAAAACCTCTAGGAAACATCAAAGGCGAATAAATCCTATTATGAGCGATGTGGTTAAAAAGGAAATCCAAAAACTGCTAGAAGCCGGAATAATATATCCTATATCCGATAGTAAATGGGTTAGCCCAGTTCACGTCGTACCAAAGAAAGGAGGAGTCACTGTAATCACTAACGCAAAATGAGAATCTGTAGCACAACGTACCCAAACTGGATGGAGGATGTGCATTGACTATAGGAAGCTAAATAAAGCTACCCGAAAAGACCATTTCCCTTTACCTTTCATAGATCAAATGCTCGAACGCCTAGCTAAACACTCACATTTTTGTTATCTGGATGGATACTCCGGATTTTTCCAAATTCCTATCCACCCTGACGACCAAGAGAAGACCACATTCACCTGTCCTTATGGTACATCCGCTTATAGACGAATGCCTTTTGGACTCTGCAATGCACCCGCGACCTTCCAAAGATGCATGATGGCAATATTTGCCGACTTCCTAGATGGAATAATGGAGGTCTTTATGGACGACTTCTCTGTCTGTGGAGGAAGTTTTGAAATATGTTTAGAAAACCTTGAAATGGTGCTTAGACGATGCGTAAGCGTAAACCTAGTCCTTAATTGGGAAAAATGCCATTTCATGGTTCGACAAGGAATTGTACTTGGACACATCGTATCCGATAGAGGAATCGAAGTTGATAAAGCAAAAATCGAAATTATCGAAAACCTTCAACCTCCCAAAACCGTTAGAGAAATAAGAAGTTTTCTGGGACATGCTGGTTTTTACCGACGCTTCATTAAGGATTTCTCTAAAATAACCAAACCCTTAACTGAACTACTCATGAAAGACGCCGAATTTATTTTCACCGATAAATGCACTGAAGCATTTCAAACGCTTAAACAAGCATTGATCTCTGCGCCAATTATGCAACCTCCCGACTGGAATGAGCCTTTCGAAATAATGTGTGACGCAAGTGATTATGCTGTAGGAGCCGTTCTAGGACAAAGAAAGGATAAGAAACTACATGTCATATATTATGCGAGTAGAACCCTAGACGAAGCTCAGATGAATTATGCCACGACAGAAAAAGAATTATTAGCTGTCGTATTCGCATTAGACAAATTCCGTTCTTACCTGGTAGGAGCCAAAATAATCATATACACTGACCACGCCGCCATTAGGTACCTCCTAACCAAAAAGGACGCTAAACCAAGACTTTTGAGATGGATCTTGTTACTACAAGAATTCGACCTGGAAATTAAAGATAAGAAAGGCACTGAAAATGTCGTAGCAGATCACCTCTCTCGATTGGAAAATCTGAAACCCGAACAAGTACCAATTGACGATGACTTCCCTTATGAAAGACTCATCGCCCAATTAGAAGCAAATGAATTCGAACCATACCGTCCAAACTCTGAAACCGAGAAATTAGCTGAAATAGCTTTAGCCCGATCTGACGCACCTTGGTATGCAGATTTCGTAAATTACCTAGCTGCTGGTGTGCTTCCTCCTGATCTAAGCTACCAACAGAAGAAGAAATTCTTCCATGACCTAAAACATTACTATTGGGACGACCCACTCCTTTTCAAAAGAGGCCCCGATGGAATCTTTAGACGTTGTGTACCCGAGAAAGAGATAAGAAGCATAATAACACATTGTCATTCTGCACCGTGTGGAGGACACCATAGCACATCTAGAACCTGCGCCAAAATCCTTCAATCTGGACTTTTCTGGCCCAACCTGTGGAAAGACGTCCATTTTGCTGTACTAAGCTGTGATAGATGCCAACGAACTGGAAACATTTCAAGACGCGATGAAATGCCTCAAAAAGGCATTCTTGAAGTAGAAATATTTGACGTCTGGGGAATAGACTTCATGGGACCGTTTCCGTCATCGTTTGGAAATCAATATATACTCGTAGCCGTCGATTACGTTTCAAAATGGATAGAAGCTATTGCTTCTCCTACAAACGATACACGAGTAGTTATTAAACTTTTCAAAAACGTCATCTTTCCTAGGTTCGGTGTGCCAAGATTGGTAATTAGCGATGGTGGTTCCCATTTCATTTCAAGAATACTTGAGAAACTCCTTCGAAAATATGGAGTAAATCATCGAATAGCCACGCCATACCATCCACAAACAAGCGGTCAAGTAGAAGTATCTAACCGCGAAATAAAACAAATATTGGAGAAAACTGTTGCTATATCTAGGAAAGATTGGTCAACCAAGCTAAATGAAGCTTTATGGGCTTATAGAACAGCTTTCAAAACTCCAATAGGAACTACCCCTTTCAAACTCGTTTATGGAAAATCATGCCACCTACCAGTAGAGTTAGAACATAAAGCCTATTGGGCCATTAAGAACTTAAACCTAAACTACACTGCCGCTGGTGAGAAACGACTTCTAGACATAAACGAATTAGAAGAACTTAGACAAGACGCTTACGAAAACGCCAAAATCTATAAAGAGCGAACGAAAAAATGGCACGACAAGCGTATATCTAGGAAAAATTTTAGCATAGGCGATAAAGTGCTCTTATTTAATTCTAGACTAAAATTATTTCCTGGTAAGTTACGATCTAGATGGTCTGGCCCTTTCGAAATAACTAACATATTTCCGAGTGGAGCGATAGAAATCAAAGGAGAAACCGTCAAACCTTTTGTCGTAAATGGGCAACGTCTTAAGTATTACCATCATCTCGAATACGATGAAAACATCGAAGTTTTTAAAATTGACGAACCGCCCGCTCTTTCGAAAAAATAGTTTTCTATTTTAAAATCGTCGAGCTTACGACATTAAACAAAGCGCTTGGTGGGAGACAACCCACATTTATTTATTCTATTTTTTTTTTTTTTTTTTTATTTTTAAAATTTTTAATCTTTAATTTTCATTTAACTATTCTATTTTTAATTATTCTAGATTTTAATTTTCTTACTATTTTTCATACATCCTATAATAACTATTATAATTATAGCCGCTTTCTTCATTCGAGAAAATACTTCCTTTTTATAATTATAATTATTATTATAACTTGTTTTATTTAATTTTATTTTTTTTAAATGAACACTAGCCTAGTTCTAACTTAATCTTAATATTTTCAACTTCTAGGTTTTTCATTTAACTACTAACTACGATGCAAGAAGCTGATAATATGGAAGTTGTGTTCCGTGGTAGAGGACAAGAAGCAAGATTTAACAAGCTGGCTGGAAGACACATGGAGTTGACTTGCTATCCTCACCAACCAACTATGGTGAAGCTTGGTATCGAAGAAAGCATCCTACACCTGCTTAACCAAATCGGTTGGACTGGTTCTCACTTGTTCCGCAAGTTTAGCACTTATCGGAAGCTCACTCTGGAATTCTTGAGCTCCCTGACCTATCTTCCAAACTGTGGACAAGGACTGAAAAAAGGAGTTATTCTCTTTAGACTCTTTGGTATGGAGTTTAATTTCTGCATCCGAGATTTTGCTGAAATGTTAGAACTACCTCATGGACCTGATGCATACGCCCAAGTAGCTGAAGAAAATCTTCCATACTGGGAGTTGGAAAAATACTGGGGCAAGATCACTGGAAACGACAACCCTGAAGAGAATGAATTTCAATCTGAGAACATCCACAATCCTGCTTTCCGCTACTTTCACAAGATCCTTGCTCACTATATTTTTGGCAAACCAGATAATGTCACTGAAGTTACTAGAGAAGAGTTGTTCATCATGTTTTGTACATCTCAGAATCGCCCGGTCAATGCCATCGCATTCATGCTAACAAACTTCGAGCGCATCACGCAAGACGAAGTTTCACCCATTAGGATTGGCGGATTTGTCACTATGATCGCTAATGCCATAGGAATGAGAGTGCCTTTGCTTAGATTGACACCTTTTGGTACCCATACCTCTATGGACATCAATTTCTGCTTTAATCGAGGTATCATCGGTAATCTTGGACCTGATCGTTTTGAATTGCTCATTGATAACAAAGTTTGGTATCAGTTCACCTTACCGAATCCTAGGACAAGTGTGCACAACCCTACCAACTGGCTTTACTATGGTCAGATTCCTGAGAGAGAGCCATCACCTGAAACCCCTCAAGCTTATGAACATTTTGATGAGGAAATGCCTGCATCTGAATCTGAACCTGAAACACCTCCTGGTTATTATGAACCTCTTCCTGTTGATGAACCCATTCCTGATTATGAACCTCTTCCTATTGATGAACCTGTATCTGAGTATGAACCTGAAACTCGTTCTGAAGATTCCGTTGATGATCACACTGTTGATATGACTGATGTCGAGGTCGAGCAACAACAACCCGCTACATCTACCGCATCGGTGAATCAAAGAATGCCTAATCTGAATACGCACGAGCAAGCCATCACTGCGCTACAACAAGATATACAACATGTGCGCAACGAGCTACACACTTTGCAAATGCATTTCTTTGATTTTATCGACACCGTAAATGCTCAGTTCGACGAAGTTTTCAAACACATTCAGTCTAATCAGAACAACAATAGACGTGGCTAGATGTGACCGTTTAGATTATTAGATTTTTATTTCTAGTTTTAGTAATTTCTATTCCTAGTTTAGATTTACATTTTTCTGCACTTTTGCTTTCTGCTTCTGTTAACACTCAGTACTGGTTTAATTTTAAATGCAATATTTTATTCACTACTGCTGCTGTGTTATAATATTCTGCTGTCTGATTGCTATATATTCATGAATGCATATCTCTCACTCAGTCTATTTTTTGCTGTTTAAAGTATGAAAAAATGACACTGTTGTGAACTAGTATCCCATACTTATTGCTATCTGTCAGAACTTGTCTTGACAACTGCATGCGTGGAGATCACCTCCCTAAGCTAGGAGACGCACGTCTCCACCTCTGTGGGACCAGACCTCAGCATGCAAGGACAGGAGACGCACGTCTCCATGCCCTGTCCCCCAGCAGACTGACTGCCTGAGACGCGCGTCTCCCAAGGCCAGCAGTCTGCATTTGACCACGCAGACCATTCTGACCACGCAGACCATTCTTCTCTCCCTCATGAATTTTGAATTTGAATTTCAAAATTCATTCTCCTCATTCTTCCCCTATTTATTCCATTTAAACTCCATTAACCTCATTCATCCTCCATCATTCACCTCTTAAACTCCATTCATTTCCCATTTTTCTATTCTATTCAAACTTCAAACACCACCATTAATCCATTTTAATTCTCCATTAACCACCCCATTTTCAAACCTCACTATAAAACCACACCACCACCACTCTTCTTCCTCACAACTATCATACCATTCTCTACTCTTCTACACTACATTTTTATTTTTCATTCCCATACTCACCATGCCTCCACGTTCATTAATCCGTAGTGAGCGTCCCGAGCGACCACCTCCCGACCTTTCAAACATTATCTTCCGAGATGATGCTCAACGAACAAAATATGTTGCTTTCTACGAACGTTCGGTTGTTCCCACAAAATTTGTGAACACCGAGTGTCTAGAAACTTTGGGTCTCATTGATGGTGTCACCCGTTTGCTCACTAAATCTAGCCTCCACCATCTTTGTACCGAACCGGTACCTACTTATGAGCCGCTCGTCTTAGAATTTTTGAGTTCCTTCAACTACGACACTCCCTCTAATCAACCATTCTCAACCGGTAGCATCCAATTCCGGATGTTCAACCGTGAATATGCTCTAGATCAAGATGTCGTAGCTTCATATTTGCATTTTAATCATGCTCCAATTGCTCACCGCTCAATCTTTCAAGAACTCAATGGTCGATCCTGGGAGGATCTCGCTTTCGAATTTTGGTTCCATCTCACTGGAGAAAATCCTACCGGTTGGAGAGCTCTTCATGCTTCTCACATTCAAAACCCCGCTATACGTTATTTTCAACGTGTCTTGGGGCATATTATTTTTGCGAGATCCAACAACCACAAGGTAAACCAAAATGAATTATTTTTCCTTTACTGTGCGCTTAACAATATCCGTTTCAATGCCGCACCGTTTATGTTCCAACACATCCAAGGTTTAGTTAACGCCCCCGCTACAAATCCATTCTTGCTTGGAGGCATTATTACTACCTTGGCCTGTGCTTTAGGTCTTGGTGACGAGCTCCTATCACTCTCTCATCTCATGAAGCCTGCTCAGTCACTCGATCTCACTTACTGCCGCGATTCCCACTTGGTTTCACCCCGCCATGATGGCCGATACACTTTGGTCGTCAACAAAGTTCCTATTCCTTATGTCATCCTTCCTTGTCCTGAAAGAATTAACATCCGTTATGTTCAACGTTGGAGGCTTATTGAAGACAACCCTCAAGATGACCAACAAGAACATCCTAATGAACCTATGGATGCAAATGAAGAAGAACTCAACCAAGGGCAACCTGATGTCAACCAACCTCCTCCAAACAACCCTCCGCCTATCACTCTTGAAGCCATGTATGCTGCTATTCAACGCCAAGATCAACTCGTTCAAGCTATGCAGACAAACCAAACTGAAACAATTAGGCTCATCCGAGAGATGCAACAGGAGCACCGTGACTATGCTATTAGGAACGAAAGTCAATACGCTGAAATTGCCACATATTTGCATGATCTTGACATTCGTGTTAATGACTCTCCTGAGAGACGTCGCCGTGTTCGTACAAGAGGCGCGAGCAGTTCTCGAAACCGCAACAATGAGGAGTAGTTCTTATGCACTGAGGACATTGCATCATCTAAGTCTGGGGGAGTCATATCATTTCTATTTCCTTTAGTTTTATTTTTCCCTTCAGTTATTTCCCTTCCTTGTAATGTTTTTCTAATTCAATAAAGAATATTTATGGAATTTAAGTCTTATATGTATAATTCCGTAGTTATTTCAATTTCTTCCATTTTCTTGAGCCATAACAAAAAATTTTTGCTCCTAAACGATAAACGCAAACCCCACACGTTCGAGAAATACGAAGCTACTCAATCACTCAACGCACCGAAACTGAATTAGTCAATATCCTTATTGTCGCAACACTCTAAAACCCCCGAGTATGCGTAACCGATTTGAATACCCACTATACCAAAACCATCGACTTTAAGTTTTGAAATAACCCTTAGTAGTTTATTCTAGCAGTCGGCACCGTCTTAGATACAAACTACGCAGAGAGTCGATGAATATAAGTGTATGATCCTCATAATAATTATGTGTTCAACCATAAGAAGAAATGTGCCTACTAAGTAAGGTGATCCTCACAAGATCATTTAACCTAACGGTCGCAAATCTCATATACAAAGAATTTAAAAACTCACTGTCGATTGGTTCAGAAGTCATCTGGTAATGAACTTGGTAGGAAGGACTATTGTCCGATTCCCCACAATCTACAAGTGAATGCTAAGGAGTATACCACATATTGTGCCAGAACTCCATGAGAAGGATCATAGTCACTAACCGACTACTCTGCTATGTGCGTGTCAGGATAATGGGCTTAATGTGATTGCGCGCGAATGAAGAGGGTGAAACATGATGACAAGTCAAATAGGTCGAGCTATAATGGCATGATTCGGATTGGTATGCATACTGGGAGTTGTTTAGTGTTGTTACTATAGGTTTATTGCTAAGATTCGTTATTTCCGAATAAGAACACTATGTAGCTAAGTATGACTGAACGACGTGGTGGAAGTGTGTTTCATTTATCTTTATCTTCTTATTTTGCTTGAGGACAAGCAAAGGTTCAAGTCTGGGGGAATTTGATAACACGATTTTATATCGTATATTTAGCCTAAAATCCATAGATATTTATAGCATTTTCCGTTTATTATGTTAATTTATTATGATATTACGCGTGTATTTGCTTTATTTCAGGTTTTACACTTCAATTTCGACTATTTGCGAAAAGGAAAGAAAATAGAGCTTAAATGACCAATATTTATGCCTAAAAGATGAAAAAGGAGTGCTGAAGCGAAAGAGGGGTGCAATTAGGACCCAAAAAGGCCCAAAAGAGCAATCCAGCCCACGAAGGAAAGCAACCCAGGCCACACTAGTAAGCAGAGACGCACGTCTCTGCCACCTCAGCAAAGGGGAGACGCACGTCTCCACCTCCCTAAAGAATCTCCACTTGAGACGCACGTCTCAAGTCAGTCAGCTGCCTCCCTGAAGAATCGGAGACGCACGTCTCCAAGTCCCAGTCAGAAAAAGGTCCCTCAATTCACGGATTCCAACTGCAAATCCCCTCCTATAAATAGGACCTGCTATCTTACTTCAATCTGTCCGATTTCCTGCCAACGAAGTGCTGCCGAAATTGTACCGCGAACTGCTTTTCCTTATTCTGTTTTCATTTTACCGTCTATTTTCTCACAACGATTTCTACACTGGAAATTGTTGTGAACTTTTCATAGATCTAGCCTTACGTTAGATTTATCGCTTTATTTCCTTGTTTTTTATTTTCTGCCATTTAAATTCCGAAGAACGATCCAGCCAACCTGTGGTGGAAGTTCGAGTACTTCAAGATTCAATTCAATTCAGATTTATTTTAATTCAGGTTTTTATTTACCGCCTTATTTATATTATTTATTTGCATGATATATTATATGCCATTTAATATGCTTATTATTATGAACCGAACCGATATATGTATGTTTAATCGTATTAATATGTCTGGCTAAAATACTAAAGGTGTCGGTATGTAAAGTAAGTTAACCGTAGGGATCCGAAATAAATTGGCTTAAATTATGTTTTATTAATTATCACTTATTTTTGGTTTATATGTCTAGTTTAATTAGTAAGTCTTAAAACCAATAGAGCGAAAGTTTGAGGGGTTAAGACGGTCAAAGGTTAAAATCAATAGAGCGAAAGTTTGAGATCTTTAACTGGATAGTAGACATAGGACATTAGTTTTAAGGATGGCGAAAGCGTATTAAAACTAATTGGAACTTATTTATTTTCAAAAATTGTTTTTACACTCGAGCGGGATGGCGAAAGCGTACGTTAGGGGTATTAGCTTGCTCCGAGTCAACAGAGCGAAAATTTGAGATTAGGAGATTTAAATAGATAACAACCTCGTAAAATAGGCATTTTATTAATTACATTGTTTCCAAAAAGCTCTTCTAAAATCTATTGGGATGGCGAAAGTGTACATTAGGATTAGGATAGTAGTCTGAATCAACAGAGCGAAAGTTTGAGACGAGGATTTTTAATCAATTGGAATTAGTAAAGATTTTTAATTTAATTATGCAAAAGCCAATGAACCTTAGGATTACCTTCAGTTAAACGAAATACATACTGATACCTGTCTTTTATTATTATTCTTTATTTTCTCACAATCACTTTCCCTTAGGAACAATCGAAATTTTAGTACTCCTAGCTTTACATAGTAACCTTAGATAACGGTAGATCGATTCATAGTCCCTGTGGATTCGATATCTTTTAAAACTACACGACACGACTGTGCACTTGCAGTTATCAGATTTATAGACACGTAAAGTCGCGATCACTGACTCTACCTAGGGAGACTCTATTTTTTGCCTTGTACAAAGCCCAAGGTTGTGGCTGACTCTTAGCTAGGGAAGTCATTATTTTCTGCCTTGTATGAAGCCCAAGGTTGTGGCTACTGTTGAGGAAACTGAGTATGGATGACTCTTTGGTGAAAAGATCCTGAAGGTTAGGAATCTTTTGACACATGGAAATGAATTTTATCTGCCTTGTACAAAGCCCAAGGTTATGGCTACTTGATGGTGAAGGACTCACTGGGGAGACTCTATTATCTGCCTTGTACAAAGCCCAAGGTTGAGGCTAACTGTAGATAAGGGAATACCTATGAGTAGGGTTTTGACTCTAAGGGGAGTGTGTGCCTTGTACAAAGCCCAAGGTTGAGGCTGACTTTTAAAATGGGGAAAGATCTACCAGTGTGGGATCTTTTTACTCAGAGGGGATTTTTGACTCTATTGAGGATTATCCTATTGTTTAGGAACTAAAGGATGACCCTACTGAGGGTTGTGCTTTCGTTAAGCAGAGATTAAGGAATGAAAGACCCAGGTTTGAAGATTGACCTTATTGGGGAATTTATTTGAGTGATTGACCTAAAGTATACTCTACCAGGGAATTTCTTTTTATTGACTAAAACTGACCTAGGTGGGACTCAACTGGTGAGATTATCTTTTAAAAGTTGAATTTTTGGAAGCTAACCCTTTCTAGGGAATTATGACTTTAAAGGACTGATTTTGAAGGCTAACCCTTTCCAGGGGTTTATGACTTTAAAGGACTGATTTTGGAGGCTAACCCTTTCCAGGGTTTTTGTTAAAATGAAGGAATTGGTGTGGAAGCTAACCCTTTCCAGGGAATTATGACTTTAAGGAGGATTAATTAACTATTTGAGACTTCTTATATAAAGCCCAGGATTAAGGCTGACTCTGACTAAGGATAGACAGATTGAGACCTAGACTTTACTAAGGAGGAAAATTATTGGAGGGTAAGGATAAAGGTGACAAAGACTGTCCATGTCTCTCATTCCAAAAGGTGAACTCAATACTGAGATTGAGACATTCTAAGCTTGTTTAATGTCTGGTTTTAAGAATAGAAGAAACTCACAAGGGTAGGCTAAAAGGTGACTAAAGACTTGTTCATATTTTTATAAGAAACCTGATGGGTCCTTGTATACAAGCTCAAGAGAAAGCTGGGAATGCTTTTTAAGAAGCCTGTGGATCCTTGTACAAAGCCCAAGAGGAGGCTAATCGAGGGTCCTTGTTATAGCATAAGAGAAAGCTGTGGTTTTGAACTTATTTTGGCTCTAAGCAAATGGGTAAGAGGTTTCACCGGGAATAATTCCTCTTGGGTGGATGTGCCCTATTTTTGTTCTACGTTTTTTTTCAAGATGTTTCATCGGAAATAATTCATCTTGAGGTTTAAACTAAGGAAATCTAATTAGAAATGAGCCTTCACCGGGAAGACATTCTCAATCCAAGGCCATAGTCCTATAATATAATATATATATATATATATATATATATATATATATATATATATATATATATATATATATATAGTTTATCATTCCTAAGGTCTTACTTAGACGTAGTTCTAAATAATATATATATATATATATACAGTTTATATTTAACAGTAATTTAAATGAAAGCTTGTAAATTGAAAGCTATAAAGCCTAACCTATATGGAGTGGAGACCTTTGAAGATGTATTTACAAAGCCTTACCAGTAGCTTTATTATTTATTGGCAACAGTTGAAGGTTTAATTGTAAACATTTGAATATTTTATTTAAAACAGAAGAATGTTTTGAAAACAGAGAGAAGATTTTGTAAATAAAGTTTTGAAAATCAAAGTATGAAAATAAAGAAGGTGTTGGGTCTTACACTCTATTAGAGGCCCAATATTTATTGTACTGGTTGACTGTTATGAAAGCAGTTGTTTGAAAAGAATTAATTGAATATAAGAAAGAAAAAGGGTTGGGACTTACACTCTATTAGAGGCCCAGTATTTATTTACTGGGTATGAAAAACAGTTGAAGAGATTTAAATGATACAAAGTTTCGTTGTTTGAAAACCTTGATCGTTTGTTTAATTGAAGTTTGGAAACAGTTTTGAAAATTGACAAAAGTCAACTTAATTAGGGTAAAGACAAAGTCTATACCTAATAAAGACCTAAATGATTAGGGTTTTATCACAAAAAATATGTACAAGGTAATTAAGTTTTGAAAATCAAATGAAAACTATATTTAAAGTATTTTTAAAATACTAAAAAAATATGCCATTTCAAACCTAATAAAAATATATCAAATAAATAATATTTTTGTGATTTTTTTATTATTCATAAAATTGACATGTTTAATGAGAAGTGTGTGAAAAATCAAGTGAAAATAATTTAATTTGATAGGTTAATTAATTATATGAAGTTGTAAATAAAAATGAAAGGAAAAAGTGGTAAAAATATGGTTTTGTCTCCACCATGGTTTGAACCCATGCCCTTGCAATTACCAGCTCAAAATAACACCATTGGGCCAATGCGCGCTTGGTGTCATAGAGGTAACCCCAATGCCATATGTGTGTTGTCAGGTGTATAGGGCAGAAAAAAGAAAATAAAATCAGAAGGTCTGGGGCGAGGGGGATTCGAACCCCAGACCTTGGGCATGCGCTTCCCACAAACTCTCTTTACCACTAGGCTATAACGATGTATTCGTTACGTATATGCCTTGTAATAAAAATATATTAAACTTGTCCCTGAATATTTGAAAATGGCGCCACCACCATCTTCGTCTTCAACCTCAATCTCTTCAATTTTTGAATTTCAAAACTTGCTCATCTCTCAACCAAATGGGATGATGTAAACATGAAATCCGTTCTAAATTTCCTCACGAATCCAGATATGTAACTAACGAAGGATAGAAAAACACTTAGAAAGGGGGGGTTTGAATAAGTGTAGTCTAAAAACTTGAACGATAAAAACAAATTGCACAGTTATTTTTATCCTGGTTCGTTGTTAACTAAACTACTCCAGTCCACCCCCACGGAGTGATTTACCTCACTTGAGGATTTAATCCACTAATCTCAACAGATTACAATGGTTTTCCACTTAGCCCACGACTAAGTCTTCTAGAGTATCCTGATCACAACCTTATCACTCTAGGAACAAATGCTTAGACACAAGCTAAGACTTTCTTAGAGTATCCTGACCACCACGTGATCACTCTAATTACAACTGCTTAGACACAAGCTAAGACTTCCTAGAGTATCCTGATCAACACTTGATCACTCTAGTTACTTACAAATTAATGTAATCAATTCTAAGAGTATTACAAATGCTTCTGAAAAGCTATAATCACAACAGTGATATTTCTCTTAACGTTTAAGCTTAATCTCACTAATATATTACAACAGCAATGTAGTGAGCTTTGGTGAAGATGAAGTTTCTGAGCTTTGAATTGAACAGCGTTTCAGCAAGTTATTCAGAATAGGTTCGTTCAGAATTCGTCCAGAGTTCGTTTGACATTGGTTACCTTGCTTCTCATCAGAACTTCATATTTATAGGCACTTGAGAAGATGACCGTTGGGAGCATTTAATGCTTTGCGTGTTCCGTACAACTAGAGGTGTCAAAAGAGCCCTTTATTGTAAAGCCCAAACAATTAGGCCCCTATATGGCCCCATTTTTTTAGGCCCTTTATTAAATGATAGTTTTTTGGGCCCCATATTTTAAAGCCCCATCATTTTTTTGTTTTTTATGGGGCCTAAGTAAGGGCCCCAAAGTATAAATTGTTTGAAAATTAATTTTACTTTGAAAAATAAAAAATACTTTTTAAAAAAATCAAAACTCAGTTTATTTTTTAGAAATTTTTAAAAAAATCAATTATTCCGAAAATATGAAAAATTGATTTTTTTTTCTGAAAATATAAAAAGTCGACTTTCCAAAAAAATTGATTTTTTATCGAAAATACGAAAAGTCGACTTTTCGAAAAAATTGATTTTTTCTTGAAAAAATCACTTTTTTGTCGAAAAACACAAAGTCGTTTTTTCCGGTAAAAAAAGCAATTTTTTGTCAAAAACACAAAAAGTTATTTTTTCTGAAAAAATTTGATTTTTTGTCGAAAATATAAAAAAAAGACTTTTTCGAAAATAAAAAAGTCAACTTTTTTCGGAGAAAAATATTTTTTTGTCAAAAATACAAAAAGTCGATTTTTTTCGTAAAAAAATGTTTTTTTTTTTAAATGGAAAAAGTCGACTTTTCCGAAAAAACAATTTTTTCGAAAATATAAAAATTGATTTTAATATCTTTTTCCATTGTACGCTAGCTAGCTAGCTTTGTGCCACTTTTATCATCCTGTGTTGAAACAACATGCATTTTGATGTGAGAGAAGAGTCACGTAGAATAATTTTGTTACTGTGTTTCATGGTATGTGAAGAGAATTAATCTCTTTTTCTACAAGTTGCTTTTTTACAATGGAAAAATATAAAAAAGTCGTTTTAAAAAAAAAAAAAACGATTTTTCCGAAAATTTGAAAAATTGATTTTTGTGTCGAAAATATAAAAAGTCGATTTTTTCGGAAAAATTGTTTTTTTTACCGAAAATATTAAAAAAAATTATTTTTCCGAGAAAAAACCAATTTTCGAAAGTATAAAAAATCAAAAAATTCAAATTTTTTAAAAAAATATAAAAAAAAATCGAATTTTCCAAAATAAAAAAAATCTGTTTTTTTCAAAAATAAAAAAAGTCATTTTATTTATTAAAAATAAAGAAGTCAAGTTTTTTAATTAAAAAATAAAAAAGTTAATTTGTTATGAAAAATATTTGATATAAAATTAGGGCCTTGAGGCCTTACTTAAAATTTAGGGGCCTTTATTTTAAGGCCCTACTTATTTTGGGGCTTATTTACTTTTGAAAATTTAGGCCCCTTATATTTTGAGGGCCTTAAGTATTAGGCCCTAGCCCTTGAAATTGACAGCTCTACGTACAACATTGCATTTAATGTTTCACGCTTTTGTCAACTACCTCGAGCCTTGTTCACGCTGTGTCTACTGACGTTGCCTTTAATAGCTTCCAACGTTCCTTTTGTCAGTCAGCGTAGCCTGCCACCTGTACTTTCTTCTGATCTGATGTTTGTATATACAACGTTTGAATATCATCAGAGTCAAACAGCTTGGTGCATAGCATCTTCTTGTCTTCTGACCTTGAAGTGCTTCTGAGCGTGATACCATGAGAACTTCAGTGCTTCTGCTTCTGAACTCAAGTTCTTCTGATGCTTCCATAGACCCATGTTCTGATTCTGCTTTGACCATCTTCTGATGTCTTGCCAGACCATGTTCTGATGTTGCATGTTGAACCTTCTGAGTCAAAGCTTCTGAGCGCTGATTTGTGCATACTCTTTATATATATTTCCTGAAAAGGAAATTGCAATGTATTAGAGTACCACATTATCTCACACAAAATTCATATCCTTGTTATCATCAAAACTAAGAATATTGATCAGAACAAATCTTGTTCTAACAATCTCCCCCTTTTTGATGATGACAAAAACATATATAAATGATATGAATTTGCGATCAGAAAGAGAAGACGGCTAAAGACAAATTACACAGCTATAGCATAAGCATGTGAATATGTCTCCCCCTGAGATTAACAATCTCCCCCTGAGATGAATAATCTCCCCCTGAAATTAATACTAGAAGAATTTTAATAATTAAAGACTTCCCTGAGTATTTCAGTAGAGACGTTCACAGTGCTTGATCTTTAGAACATTCATGACTTCTGATTTCTGCTTCCATAGGACAGCTTCAGAACATTGAATTTCTTTTAGATCCATAGAACATTCACAGCTTCTGATTTCTGCTTCCATCGGACAGCTTCAGAACTTGAATTTCTTTGATCTTCAGAACATTCCCAGCTTTTGACTTCTGCTTCCATCGGACAGCTTCAGAACTTGAATTTCTTTAGATCTTCAGAACATCCACAGCTTCTAATTCTCGCTTCCATTTGGACAGCTTCAGAGCTTGAATTTCTTCTTTCATCACTTCATGCTAGAATGTATCAGAACATTGTTGAATGTACCAGAGCATCATCAGAGCATCTCTACATCCTGAAATGTTACAGAACAAAACTAAACGACAAAAGTCAGCATGAATGAGTCAGAACATTGAATATGTTTCAGAACATATATTGTGTATCAGAGCCATATGGTATGTGTCAGAACACATAAACATAATGTTTCAGATCATATTCTATCATCAGAATATCTGAACATTCTTCCTTCTTGTTTCTGATCCTGAAGCTTCATAGCACTCAGCTTGCTTCAAGAATCCAAGAACTTGATTCATCTTGTTGCTTCTTAGGTTGATCTTGTAAAGAGAATCTTCAATTCCTGCAACAACACAACTTAAAACATAGAACTTTGCAAGTTCTGTTAGTAAAGCAACTGATTAAATCGAATCATTTATCACATATTTCTCCCCCTTTTTGTTATAACATCAAAAACATAAAAGATTCAGATGAAAAACAAAAAGAAACACATGGAAGAAAAAGATAATTTTCATTGAAGCTCAAAAAGACAGAAGTACAGAAGTACAAGGAGATAAGCAAGAAAAAGATGCACAAAACAGATGCAGCAAAGCAAAAAACGAGAAACAAAACAACTAAGACTCAATCTAAGATGACCCTAGCTTCGACAAGATCTTGGCCAGCATCTCTTGAATCCCATTGTTGTATTCATTTTGCCTCTCCATGAAAGCTCTAAACTCAGCATTGACTGAGCTTTGCTCATCCTGGTTCTTCTGAATAACTTCTAGAGTCCTTGCAAGACGGGAAGGTTCATCAGAAGAAGCTTCACACTTCTATCCACAAGGATGGCATTGTGATCTGCAGCTTCCATTGATAAATCATTTGCAGGATTTTCCTCAACAGGAACTGTTTCAGCAACATGATCTTCTGCATCTGCTTCTTGCATAGAAGCATCTCCATAATCTGCAGCCGGAATCTCAGAATCTCCATTCTCAAGTGCCTGAAGAATGGCAGCTAGATTCCTAGTGGCAGAAGGACCTTCAACTTCTGGTGGGTCAACAACTTCTGGAATGACCAAGCTTGGGTCTTCCTTAGAAGGGTTTTCCCTCAAAAAGTCAAAGAGGGTCTTGAAATCCCCGAGCAGAACTGGATATTGAGGTCTCCAAACCACAATCTCCCTGCAAGGGTTAGCTTCCAATGCAGCAGCCAGTCTTGCTACATCCAATTCATCCACAAAGGGCTTTTCTTCCAAGGTGTACCTTCCTCCGAGACGAGCAAACCAAAAGTCTTCATAGCTTCTTAGAATTCCACGATGCCGTGGAGCAGCTTCTACACAGGCTTCCTGAAGTTCCATAAAGAGAGCATCTGATTTTCTGCGTAGGATTCTCCAGAACTTCCGCATAGCGACGTCATTCAAGCCAGAACTTTCAGCAATTCTTAGAGGATCAAAGATACTTCTGAGACTCCTCTTTACCTTTTCAAAAATTACACCAATAGGGTACAGACGGCGGGATTTTATATTGGTTTTAGAAAAGACAGGGTTAGGGATGGAATAAGGTTGAGGCTCTCTATCCAACCTATAAGAAGATTCTACTTCAGTATCAGAATCTAACACTACCAATTCAGCTTCAGGACGAGGCTTGGGAGTGTAGTTGTAATCACGGAGCAGTTGCTCATGTGATGTAGAGGTTGGAAGATCAGAACCACTATGGTTGTTTTGAGAGGTGGAAGGGATGGGTTCAAAGTTGGCATGGGGAGGAGGTTGAGAGATGGAGATATTTGTGTGAGGTGGAAAGAGAGTTTGAAGGGGTGGTATATCCAGAACAGGATTGATGGTGGGTGGAGAAGAAGGAATGGTTACAGGAGAAGATGGAGGTGTAAGAACATGGACAGTTATAGGTGATTCTGATGTGGCTTTTTCTGGTTCAGGGATAGGGGCAACCGCTATTGGTGCAACTTCTGAAATACCAGCAGGAGTAGAATCAGGTTCAGAAATACATATTGGATGCTTTCTGAAGAGCTTTGACCACAGCCTCGGTCTTCTTCTGCTTCTTACTCTTCGGCTCTTCAACAAAATTTGTTTTGCCGCTAGAGACCTCTTTCCTTCTAACGCTCGCCAGAGCTTCCTGTTGATTCACAGCCTCTTGAACAACATTTTCTTCATCGGATTCTTGAAGAATCATCTTCCTTTTTCTGGTTTTCCTCTTCTCAACAACTTCAACAATCTCAGCATTGTTATTAGACTTCTTCTTCTTTTTCTCAGCTTCCTTCTTTTTCTTCTCAAAATCAACAGAAACGGCCTTAACAACCTTTGCAATGACTTCTTCTAGAACCACTTCTTTCTCAGTGGTAGCAGCAGCTTTCTGAACAACCTTCACCTGATTGATAGAAGGATGATCAAACTTTCTTTTGGTCCTTTCTTCCTTCTTGCGATTCACTTTAATAGGAGCACCTTTCTCTTGATCTTTAAGACTTTTATCCTCTTTTTGTGACTTCAGATACTTAGTTCTGACTTCTGGTACCTCACTATTGAAGAAGGTTTCAAAATCAGCTAGAACTGGTTTTCTTCTGATTCTTGTTCCAGCAAGAGGTTGGGGAGTCTTGGTGATAGTCTTAATCACCTTCATCTTCTTTAAAGTGAAAGCATTCAGACAGCTCCCAGAGGTGACAGCAAGGTCTTTGATAATACCTTCAGATTCCAGGTCCTCAGCAATCTTGGAATGAACCAAAAGATTTGAGATAATTCTACCAAACGGAATGATGGTACAACTTTTTTCTCTGAAGGCATTTCTGGACTCCTTCACAGCCTTCCACATATGGTTGAAGATAATGTAGATAGCATCAACCTTCTTCTTAGTGGCAATGCAATACAGAATGTATTTTTGCTCATTGTTGACAAAGTCAGAAGCATGTGTCCCTTTCCTGCGATAGAAGCACCCAAGAAGAATCTTGGTCCAGATTTTGTAGAGATCTCTCATGTCCTTGACATTTTTTGTTTCATTTATGTCTGGGTAGAGGGTGGATAAAACATCTTTCCAATTTACCCTTTGATCGATTTCAAAAGCTCCCTCAGGGTTTCTCCACTTATAGAAGTGATCTAGGTGCTTGGATCACTTCTAATGAACCTCCTTGAGATGTTAGAAGGCTTAATTTCAAAAGAAGAGCTCTAGTTGAAGAATTTGATTCTTCTTGCCAAAGAACTTTTGAAAACCATAAGCATGAGGGAGAGAAGGAGAAAGCAAGAATTGGAGTTGCTTTGGTGTGTCTAATACTGAGGTATGCACTTGTATTTATAGGCAAAGAGTTCAGTGTAATTGCAGAGGAGTGAGCTTGCTTAGTGAAGTCATTTTGGTTTCTTGGCTATGAAGAAATTCAAGGAATCTTGCAAATGTAATCATTGCATTTTCGAGCTAGCTCCCCATCCATTGATCTCGATCTTAGGGGACAATTCTGATGTAGAGGGGAGCTTCAATTGGTTGGGAGAAGATTCCTTTGGTGATTCATTCATTTGCCATAAATTCTCAAATGTAATCATTACATAATCACATGCCTTTGTTTTTGGGAATATTCCTCAATCCTTATGCAATGATGAAAATGAATGCATGGCATCTTTACTTATGTGTTATGGATCGTGTAGCATCAATTGGTAGAGGTATTTGCACAAATTTGCAAAGTTCCAAATTGTACATGACCTATAATTTCTCTTCATGAGGCCAACTTTGAACAAGCATAACTCCTAGCTCAAAATGAATTTGGAGAAGGTTGAGCATAATTTGGAAAGCCCTTAACATGTAATTCAATTCATTAGTTTTGAGTTCATTCAAAATCACTTGGAAAAGTTGTGTAAAATGGTCCTAAAGTTGGAAGAAAACTAGGTTAAAAACACTTAGAATTTTTTCTAAGTTTTTATGATCTATAACTTCCAAAGCTCATATCTCTTAAATGATTGATCTCTTGAAAAAAGTTCCATTGTGAGAAGTTGTTTTATTTTGTGAGATCTACAACTTTCATGTTGCAAGTTTTTTGAGTTGAGTAGGTGAAATTTTGAGATCCATGAACTAGGTCAAAATGCACTAGTTTGACTTTTTGTTGACTTTTTCATTCTTGATGAATTTTCTTGATTTTCTTTGGTCAAATGACTTCAATAATCATATGTTGATTATATTGATCCTTAAAAGTCATGGTTTGACCTAAAATCCTAAAAGTCAAAGGTGATCTTGTATAGTTGACTTTTTCCAAATGAAGTGAAATCTTGGACTTTTGTGATGAATCAAGCTCTCCTACTCAAATGAATGGTATGAATGGATTATATGGAGGTAATAGAAGTTCTTGAGCCATGTATTGAGTTGTGGACCCATGTCCTGATTAAAAGTCAACTGTCCAGGTGAATTAGGTCTGAAACCCTAATTGTAGATCAGATGAAATTGATGACTGTAGGTCTTGAATTGAAGTACAATGCTCAATGGATATTGTCATATGGATCATTTGAAGATGATTGAAACCTTTGAGTGATTCCCTTGAGCTTTGTAGGGTTTCCAAAATATGGTCCCTGATTTTAGTCCTTGATAGGCTCAAAACCCTAGTTGAGCGAACCTGAGTCTAGGTGACTAGTGTCTAATCAATCATAGGTGAATGAATGAATCACATGAGTCCCATGATTGTATTAGAGGTTATTCTTATATTGATTGATCCTTTGCCTGAACTCTCTTTTACTTGAGCACCCTCGATTGAGTACCAGATAAACAAGTGACTGTTCTGAGTACCTGTGTTGAAATGTCTGGAGATGTGACATCTTAGGGGGGTTAAAATTAGGGTATGACAGATGCTCCTATTTAAGTTTCTTTCATCCGGAGGGAGAAAGATTGACATCTTGATCTCTCCTGTGTGAAAGAGACTTAAATATCAAAGAATGCCCAAATTTTGGGCGTCCTTGAGATGTTGCAGCGATAATAAAATCCTTATTCATTACTTGATCCTGTTGTCGCACTCGGCTGGGGATAGGGAGACAAGCTCTTGTAAAAATCTGCTATGCGGATTCTGGTGAATGGATGGCAATGCAAAATGCGTAATCCATCTTCTTTAACTAAGTGTTGATACTTAGAAAAAGGTAAACAACCTCCCCTCGTTTCGGATGTATAAACCGCGAAACTGGTCTTAGTTATGATTTTGGACAATATCTCAGATAAAGAGGAAATCTCCAAGAGTTTGTTTCCTCATCAAACTTCTCACCAGTACTTGTTGGAGAGATACCATTTGACGGTAAATAAGAAATTTCATCATACTTTCCTTCAATTTGACATCTTCGAAGGAATACCATATGATCGTGCGTCCTTTTGAGGAGCTAAAGACTTTTCTTGAAAGTGGACGTGTTATCTTCGGGAAGAAAACTACCATTCGTCAACTTATGCTGAGGAAGTCTTGGAGATGAACAAACTATCTTCCGGAGGAAGACTACCATTTGACGGCTCCAAAACTGGACAAACTATCTTCCGGAGGAAGACTACCATTTGTCGATTTACTGGGGAGATCTTGGAGGTGACTAAACTATCTTCCGGAGGAAGACTACCATTTTCCGGCTCCAAAAGTGGACAAACTATCTTTCGGAGGAAGACTACCATTTTTCGGCTCCTTGACGAGGAGATCCAAAAGTGGACAAACTATCTTCCGGAGGAAGACTACCATTTGTCGACTCCATGAGGACAAACTGTCTTCCGGAGGAATACTACCATTCATCAATTTCTTGAGAACAAACTGTCTTCCAGAGGAAGACTACCATTTGTCAATTTCTTGAGGACAAACTGTCTTCCAGAGGAAGACTACCATTCGTCAATTTCTTGAGGAGAAACTGTCTTCCAAAGGAAGACTACCATTTGTCAAATCCATGAGGACAAGCTGTCTTCCAGAGGAAGACTACCATTTGTCAATTCCATGAGGACAAACTGTCTTCTGGAGGAAGACTACCATTCGTCGATTTCTTGAGAACAAACTTTCTTCCAGAGGAAGACTACCATTCGTTAATTTCTTGAGGACAAACTGTCTTCCAGAGGAAAACTACCATTTGTCAATTTCTTGAGGACAAACTGTCTTCCAAAGGAAGACTACCATTCGTCAATTTCTTGAGGACAAACTGTCTTCCGGAGGAAGACTACCATTTGTCACCTGCTAGGGGAACAAATTGTCTCTCCTTTTTTTTTTTGAAGAAGAAGGACTGCCATTTGCCAACTCTGCGGAGAAACCTTTAAGCGAAACGAAAATCTTGAAGAAGATTATCATTCGTTGACTCTGTGGGGAAATTCAAAAGTGGACAAACTGTATCCTTGGAGAAGATTGCCACCTATCGACCTGCCAGAGAATCTCGGTTGGGGAATCCCCAAAAGTGAACAAACTATCTTTTTGAAGAAGAAAGCTATTATCGACTTTTCTCGGGAGTGAAAAAAACTAACTCTTTGAGGGAGATCATCATTTGCTGACTTGCTGGAGATTCCAAAAACAAACTATCTTCCCGAGGTAAATTACCATTTGTTAACCTCTTGGGGAAATCCTCCGTATGGAGTTTCTTTATGAAGAAGAATGCTTTTTCCCAAATTGCAGGGGAAACTCGAGTAGAGGTCCAAGTAACCCAGGCAATAATAAGATCAATGCTTTAACTATACAATGCTAACTATGTAGTCATGTGATATGATGCGTGAGGCATGTATGAATGTTATGATGATTATAAAATGTAAAGTGAATGTGAATAGAATTGTCGCGGATGTGAAATCCTGCAGTGCGACTTGAATTCGTTGATCAGAAGATGTCTTCTTCTTGAAAAATGTAGCTTGCACTCTGTTGGGGATACCTGGTTACCAGTTGTCCGCTGTTTGAAGTGAGTGAAATGATTTGAAGTGAAGATCCGTCATCGGGAGATGTTCGCAAAGCGACCTCATGGGGAAATTTGTTCCCGAGTCTCAACCGTTCTCGGAGTAACCGTTTGCGTTCTTCCTATTGTTTGCAAACTTTAGAAACAAATTTCACCTTTATTTTGCAAGTAAATTCATTTTATTTTGAAAACGTTTGTTTCAAGAAAATGACTGTCAGACTTAAAAAAAATTAATTTTAAGAAACTGAATAAGACCCGATTTCAAAGAAAAGGCACAAGGCTCGAATTGTTATTTATGGAATGGTAATCAGCCGAAGGCATGATTCCATGGAGTATTTACAAAGTTGGAAATTGGTAATTTTTTGGGAAAAGGGAAACGATGAAACGTGACGACCGTTATCTTTCCTTTCCACTCTGAGTTGCGCTATATTCGTGCTTCGTAGAAGATGACCTACTGATGATGAATACTCCGCTATGGATTTTTCTAAATAATCAAGTTTGTCCTGAACACAGTTACTTGCCATATATCCCTAAATTTTGCGTAGACTACCCCTTTCGGGTTTTAAGTCCACCGGGATTGATTATATATTTTTTATGTCTCTAACTTTTGCCTAAATCGCCCTCTCGGGTTTTCGATTCACCGAGACGCACTTTTTTGCCTAAGTCGCTCTTTGCGAGTTTTCAACTTAGCGGGCTGTTCTTTTAATTATTTAGGCGAAGTATTTCTTGACTGCGTCGACGTTCACAAGACGGGTGAATTCTTCTCCATCCATTGTCGTGAGTATTAAGGCTCCTCCTGAGAAAGCTCTCTTGACCACGTATGGGCCGTCATAATTGGGAGTCTATTTGCCCCTGGAATCTGTGAGAAAAGATTGAATCTTTTTATGTACAAGGTCGCTTTCTTTGATTGTCCGAGGTCGAACCTTTTTGTCGAAAGCTTTCTTCATTCTTTGTTGATATAGTTGTCCGTGGCATAAAGCTGTCATGCGCTTTTCCTCGATTAAGTTCAACTCATTAAATCTATTTTTACACCACTCTGCTTCTGTTAATTTTGCCTCCATCAATACTCTCATTGATGGGATCTCGACCTCAATGGGGAGGACTGCCTCCATGCCATATACAAGGGAGAATGGAGTTGCTCCAGTCGAAGTACGTACAAATGTACGGTAACCATGAAGAGAAAACGGGAGCATTTCATGCCAATCTTTGTAAGTGATAACCATGTTCTAAACGATTTTCTTGATGTTTTTGTTAACTGCTTTTATAGCTCCATTCATATTTGGTCTATAAGGAGATGAGTTATAATGTTCAATCTTGAATTCTTCACAAAGTTCCTTCATCATTTTGTTGTTCAAATTTGACCCATTGTCAGTTATTATCTTGCTAGGAATGCCGTAGCGACAGATAATGTGACTCTTGATGAATCTGATGACAACTTGTCTTGTGACGTTTGCATACGAAGCTGCTTCGACCCACTTGGTGAAATAGTTTTTGGCTACCAAGATGAACTGATGTCTGTTGGACGCTTTTGGCCCGATCATCCCGATCATGTCGATTCCCCACATGGAGAAAGGCTAAAGGGAAGAGAGTATACTGAGAAGAGATGGTGGCACATGAATTCTATCGGCCTAGATCTGACATTTGTGACATCTCTTTGCATACTGGTAGCAATCTGACTCCATCGTCAGCCAATAATATCCTGCTCTCAGTATTTTCCTTGTCATGGTGTGTCTGTTGGTGTGAGTACTAAAGGAACCTTCATGGATTTCTCTCATGAGTGTTTCTGCTTCGTTTCTGTCGATGCATCTGAGTAGAACCATGTCAAAATTTCTCTTGTACAGAACATCTTCATTCAGGAAGAATCTTCCAGCTAACATTCTCGAAGTTTTTCTATCTTTCTTTGACGTCCCGAGAGGGTACTCTTGCCTTTGAAGAAAGTTTTTGATATCGTGATACCATGGCTTGTCGTCGATGATTACTTCTGCTATGAAGACATGAGCAGGCCTTTCTAGGCGCATAACATCGATTCGAGGAATGTCATTCCAATGATTTATCCTAATCATGGAAGAGAGTGTGGCTAATGCATCAGCCAAGTTGTTTTCTTCATGGGGAATATGATGAAAATTTACCCTGTCGAAGAATGGTAACAATCTTCTCACGTAGTCTTTGTAAGGGATTAGCCCTGGTTGGCGTGTTTCCCATTCTCCTTTGATTTGATTGATGACCAAAGCAGAATCTCTGTATTCATCCAACTGTTTGATTCTTAGATCCACGGCTTCTTCAAGACCCATGATACAAGCTTCATATTCGGCCTCATTGTTTGTGCACTTGAAAGTTAATCTGGCGGTAAATGGAATATGGGTACCTCGAGGGGTAACAACGATTTCCCCAATTCCTCGTCCATAAGTATTGACAGCTCCGTCAAAGATCAAGCCCCACTGAGATCCTATCTCAGGTCCTTCGTCTGGTAGTGGCTCGTCGTAATCTTTCATATTAAGGTACATGACGTTCTCGTCCGGAAAGTCAAATCCGATTGATTCATGATAATTGAGTGGGTGGTGAGCCAGGTGCTCAGCTAGGATGCTTCCTTTCACGGCTTTCTGTGCGTGATACTCAATGTCATATTCTGATAACAACATCTATCAACGGGAAATTCTCCCGGTCAAGGTAGGATTTTCGAAGATGTACTTGATTGGATCCATCTTAGAGATCAAACAAGTAGTATGTCGAATCATGTATTTGCGGAGACACTTGGCAGCCCAGACCAAAGCACAACAGGTTTTCTCGAGCATGGAGTAGCGGGATTCACAGTCGGTGAATTTCTTGCTCAGGTAGTAGATGGCATGCTCTTTTCTTTTTGTCTCGTCTTGTTGTCCAAGGACACAACCCATGAAGTCATCTAAGACGGTTAAGTACATTATCAAAGGTCTTTCTTCCACTGGAGGAGACAGGATGGGTGGTTCGAGCAGATATTCATTAATGCTGTCGAACGCTTTCTGACAATTGTCTGTCCAGACGCAACTTTGATTTTTTCGTAGAAGTTTGAAAATTGGAGCACAAGTTGCAGTCATGAGATATATAAATCTCGAAATTTAATTCAGACGTCCAAGAAATCCTCTAACTTGTTTCTCGGTTCTGGGTGAAGGCATTTCTTGAATTTCATTGACTTTGTCTAGATCTACTTCAATTCCCCATTTGCTGACGATGAAACCAAGGAGTTTTCCTGAGTACACACCAAAGGTACACTTGTTAGGATTCAAGCGAAGCTGAAACTTTCGTAAGCGTTGAAATAGCCTTGTCAGATTTTGTATATGATTTTCCTCATTTTCTAATCTGGCAATCATGTCATCCACATAAACTTCCACTTCCTTATGCATCATGTCGTGAAAAAGTGTAGTCATGGCTCTTTGATAAGTTGCCCCTGCGTTCTTTAGTCCAAAAGGCATAACGCGGTAGCAGAACGTTCCCCAGGGGGTGATGAAAGGTGTTTTCGCCATATCTTCATGTGCAATTTTGATTTGGTTGTATCCTAAAAATCCGTCCATGAATGAGAAAACGTTGGATATTGCTGTACTGTCAACCAACATATCAATATGTAGTAGAGGAAAGTCATCCTTAGGGATAGCTTTGTTCAAATCTCTGTAGTCGACGCACATGCGGACTTTTCTGTCTTTCTTAGGAACGGGAACAATGTTAGCTAACCACTGAGGGTATTCTGAAGTGACGAATAGAAGATTCTGATTCTTTGTTCAAGCGTCCTTCGCGAACTGCTTCTTCTAGACGTACGCCCATGTTTACCATCTCGATAAAGTCACTAGGTGCACTTGCGACCATTCGTCCATAGTAAAATGGACTCAAAGTCTTGAGATAGATTTTCGTCATTTCTTTCTCTTCAAGAGGAGGACAAATTTGAACAGCAATTTCACGCCATCTCTGAGCGTATTCCTTGAAGCTCTCTTTATCCTTTTGAGTCATGGCCCAGATTTGATCTCTATCGGGAGCCATATCCAGATTGTACTTATACTGTTTGATGATGGCCTCTCCGAGGTCTCGAAAAGTACGAATCTCTGAACTGTCCAAGTTCATGTACCATTTGAGTGCAGCACCAGTTAGGCTGTCTTGAAAATATTGAATGAGCAATTATTGATTATCAGTCTGAGTTGACATCCTTCGAGCGTACATCATGAGGTGACTTTGTGGGCATGAATTCCCTTTGTACTTCTCGAAATCTGGTACTTTGAATTTTTGAGGAATCTTAACATTTGGAACCAGACAGAGGTCTGCAGCGTTCTTTCCAAATAGATCTTGTCCTAGGAGAGTCTTGAGTTCCTTCTGCATTTGCAGAAACTGTTCCTGGAACTCGTCCAATCTTTCATACACCCGAGCATCCTCACTAGGAGCGTGATGATATATTTGTCCACCTGGCGGAGGAAAAGTATGCACAATTGGCCGTGGAGAAGCTATGATGGAAGTAGATCTTGGTATCTCAGCATTCTGTTGTGTGAAACCCATTGTCGTTGCTCTTGGAACTTCAAACTCTGGAGGTTTGTAACCCTCCGGTGGAAGCATATCCATTGTGACCCTTGGAACTTCAGAAACTGGGGGTATGTACCCTTTTGGAGTGATGTTATACGACATGCCCCATGGTTGTTTGGGCGGCATGGTATACTGAGGAATAGAAGTAGAAACAATCTCGAAAACCATAGTCCTTTGTGGCTCTTCGGGTGGAGGTTGACTTTGTGCAACCACCAGGGCTTCTACCATGTTGTTGAGCCTTTCAACAGATTCTTTGACAGTAGTGACCTCTTCTCTGAGTTCTCCATTCTCTTGCTCTAAGTCGTCTATCCTTTTCTTGCGACTTGAACGGGTATTGTATGAATGAGACAACTTGAATACCTTTGTTCTTCACCTCCTTCTCCTCCTCTCTTTCCGGAGAAAGGAAATTGACGGTTAGATCCGCGACAATTCTCGAGTCAGTGTTTACGATTAAAGCGATGCATGCAATTAAATTAATGTTTTTCAAGGAAACACCATAATTACGTTATGAAACATCAAACTTGTAACACCCCATACATACATTGCCTAGGATATACGTATATGGCATTAAAATGGTACTCGAAAATCATAAACATAAGCAGCGGAATGGATAATGTATAAGTACAAGCACAAAAGCCCAAACTGTCATGGCCAAAATACAAGATTTCCAACTAGTACAAATACATATCCATAGTACAAAAGATGGAGATACAAAAGATCATAGACTACAACAGAATGCATCACCAAGAAACATCAACTCGGAGCTAAGTCATCTTACTCTTGCCTCGATCCTGCCTCGAACCACCTATAAAAAAGAATAATTGGAATGGGGTGAGATTACTAAATCTTAGTGAGTCTCCCTATCTTACGGGTTCACTCAGTTCTACAGGGAACATGCAATCAACCGATTCACCGAGAATCCGGGTTACCTCACGGGTAGGTACAAGTACAAACAAGGTACACCATCATTCGAAGTCCCATAACTATCCAATGAGGTTACAAACACAAACTGGCTCCAAACCAAAAATAACCGTATACAAACCCGTACCCATGCACGGGGAATCCAAGAGTAAGTTACTCGCCTGCCAAATAGATTACGCATCCACACCCTCGGTGAGTTACCTCTTGTGCCTACGCGTCAAAAGACTTGCACTTGCACACCGCTATATGAAACGAATCATTCATACCTGAAATTCTATCTGTGATGGGTTTTCCCATTGCGACCTTGCCTAAGTGGCGTCACAACCCCATCAATCATCTAGACGCCGATGTGTTAACTGCTAGTGCAAATACGCCATGATGACTACACAAGCCCACCGGGTGATAGCCTAGTGGAAATGCCTGAAGGATAGAAAAACACTTAGAAAGGGGGGGTTTGAATAAGTGTAGTCTAAAAACTTGAGCGATAAAAATAAATTGCACAGTTATTTTTATCCTGGTTCGTTGTTAACTAAACTACTCCAGTCCACCCCCACGGAGTGATTTACCTCACCTGAGGATTTAATCCACTAATCTCAACAGATTACAATGGTTTTCCACTTAGCCCACGACTAAGTCTTCTAGAGTATCCTGATCACAACCTGATCACTCTAGGAACAAATGCTTAGACACAAGCTAAGACTTTCTTAGAGTATCCTGACCACCACGTGATCACTCTAATTACAACTGCTTAGACACAAGCTAAGACTTCCTAGAGTATCCTGATCAACACTTGATCACTCTAGTTACTTACAAATTAATGTAATCAATTCTAAGAGTATTACAAATGCTTCTGAAAAGCTATATTCACAACAGTGATATTTCTCTTAACGTTTAAGCTTAATCTCACTAATATATTACAACAGCAACGTAGTGAGCTTTGATGAAGATGAAGTTTCTGAGCTTTGAGTTGAACAGCGTTTTAGCAAGTTAATATTCACAGAATTGGTTCAGAGTTGTTAACCTTGCTTCTCATCAGAACTTCATATTTATAGGCACTTGAGAAGATGACCGTTGGGAGCATTTAATGCTTTGCGTGTTCCGTACAGAATTGCATTTAATGTTTCACGCTTTTGTCAACTACCTCGAGCCTTGTACACGCTGTGTCTACTGACGTTGCCTTTAATAGCTTCCAACGTTCCTTTTGTCAGTCAGCGTAGCCTGCCACCTGTACTTTCTTCTGATCTGATGTTTGTGTATACAACGTTTGAATATCATCAGAGTCAAACAGCTTGGTGCATAGCATCTTCTTGTCTTCTGACCTTGAAGTGCTTCTGAGCGTGATACCATGAGAACTTCAGTGCTTCTGCTTCTGATCTCAAGTTCTTCTGATGCTTCCATAGACCCATGTTCTGATTCTGCCTTGACCATCTTCTGATGTCTTGCCAGACCATGTTCTGATGTTGCATGCTGAACCTCATGAGACAAAGCTTCTGAGCGTTGATTAGTGCATACTCTTTGAAATTCTGGTAAGACAGACTCAGAATGTCATACACAATGTCACGACATCTTTTCTGTCATCAGCTTAGCTGAGGCAGTACCTACAGATCCCCCAATTTTTTATTACTTCTAACATCCAGAAGTCTGGAAGTGTTGGGATCACATATCAGTTCAGTTAATATAAACAAATCTGCTTTGCAGAGATTCTGTGTTAGCACAGTCATTAAATCACACACTGATGTCATGCACGATGTTATGACATCCAAACTGAACTTACAAATAAACAATGCAGAAACATAAATAACACAGAGAATTGTTTACCCAGTTCGGTTCTAACTAACCTACTCTGGGGGCTACCAAGCCAGGAATGAAGCTCACTATCAGTAGTATCAATTCAGAGTTAAACTCGCCGTTTATCCCTCCTCACTTAATCACTACCCAATGACCCCTCTACCTAGGTCTTCCCTAGATATGGAATATCCCCATTCCACTCCCAATCACCGCAGTGATGTCCAAGCACTCCAGCCCCTAGCCTATGCTTGACAGCTTCTCACCAACAATCACCTCATGTGATAACACACTGACAATAGTCAAAGTAGAAGATCCACTTCCAATACACACTTTGATCTTGCTTCACAGCTTCGATCAAACGACACATCTACACTCATTGCTTCACAGCTTCTGAGTGAGTACACATACCTCTTGCCTACAGGCTTCGAGGAACAAATCGGTGACCATCCCACAATCCAGGTGGTTCACCTACACAACAAACCCTAATGACTACATTATGATCGTTAGGTTTTCAAGGCTACAAAGATTCCTATTTATAACCTGATCCTAGTTGGATTTGGGCTTAAAATCGCAGCACTCCTTGCTGTTACTAATCAGCAGATTTCTTCTGCTACAAACAAGGCCTTTTAATCATAAGTTACCTAATTTATCTCCTAAATTAGTAACTGCTGAATCTTCAATCTTCAGATTTGATTCTTCAATATTCTGACTTGATTCTTTGACCTTTAAATCTGCGCCACATAGGATTACATAATATCCACATAGAATATTCTGTATCTTTTAAAACCAAACTGAATCTTCCTTCCTCAGTTCTGCAGGCGCGATGTCATGGTTGAAGTCATGACATTCCTTGTAACATCTTGCTTCAGTACCTGTTTTGTTCTTTTAATATTTGCAAGAGTACATTACATTACATTCAGCTGCTATTATGTTTTAGCCAAGCATGGATGCCAATAAGACAATAATACAGAGCAGAGCACTAACAATCTCCCCCTTTGGATTATTGTGGCTAAAACTAAACATAAATAAAAATTACAATTTAACTCCAAGAGCAGCTGCTTCAACTTTCAAGATACCAGGCTGAACCACATCATAACATCTTCAGTCTGTTTCTACTTCTGTCTTCAAATCTACCTTTGTTTCTTTGATAGTGGCAAAATCAGCGTGGCAAAATCAGCATCAGCCTCTCTCCCCCTTTTTAGCCATAATATGACAAAGAGTTATACAATGTCATAATATGCAATGGAAAAACCTGTAACTCCCCCTGCACATGAGGAAGAAGATACGAAAACCAGTTCTTGCCACTGTAGTTCTCCAAGAACTAACCCTTGTAACTCAGAACACAAATCACAATTGTGTTCATAACTCAGATCACAAATCACAACTAAAATGTCTCCCTTCTCGAAGGCTGAATAAGAAGACGCATTCTCGTTGTTATTGCTGTAACACCATTGGTAGAGTTCCATGATTTCCCCACCCTGTGTTATTCTGAACAGATTTTGGTAGAGGAACCCATCGCAATACCAAATCTGGACGCACCCAACACAAACACACACGAAACACATCTTTGAGAGATTTGATATCTGAAGCCTGCTGCGAAGATGCTAATTTATAGCCATTGGAGAATCATAGGAAGTAACGATAGTCTTTGGTCTTGTTCAATGGTCAAACTATTAATTAGGAAACAGTTCTAAAAGCAATTACTCTTTCCAAAGCAGTTTTTCCTTGTTTGACTCTGCAGAATCAATGTCTTTAACTATGTCATGACATCCTGTCAGACATTGTCCCTCTTTCACCCCTCAAGCACGTAGCTTAAGATTCTTTAAGAGACTTTGACAAAACATCCTATGAACCACGTAATAGACCTCCTACACCTTTACTGACTCCTTAGTCATAGACTTCTGTTGTTCTGATCACCTTGAGACTGTATACTGCAACTGTGAAGAGCCTTCCAACACTTGTTGACATGCAGCCACTAGACGAGTTCAAGATTTGTGGATACCAGACGCACATGATTAGATTCAACCATTCCCAGAAAAGCTGACTGTAATGATACATCTTGTTAAATAAACCTTTTCATAAGACACTTCCTCTAACTAAGTTGAAAAAGCTCCTGCTGACTTGGACCACCTTCATTATGATGATAGAGTATAACAGACCAAGATAGTTTTCTAGAATTATATCTTGAACTAAGAAGACACTCCCCCTATCTGAGATAATTTGTGCTTCACACAGGAAAACTTGTAATGATGAATGGAAAATATAAGACGCATCTTCATATCTTCAAGAGCGCACCCTCTGCCCAACTAACTAGCTGACACACTCCACTATTACAAAGTAACTCCTTTACAAAATATACTCACATCAGAATTTAGATGTTATAACATCTTGTATAACATTAAGATACAGTTGAACAGTTCAGTATATTCAACTAACTCCACTTCTCTTTCTTCAACAGATTCAAGTCTACCACCTTATCTCCACCTGAAATAATCAACAAATAACCTTTTGACACTTGATGCTTCCATAGAAAGGTTGCCACAGACTCAACATAAAGAACTGCCACTTCTTCCACTTGTTGATCATAACCCTACCGAGTTGCACTCTGATCATGGTCTGCCAAGATAATTTGAAATCCTCCTTGATATGATGTTTCTCATAATGATTAACATACTCTCCTATTAGAATTAAAAGAATCCTTTTTATCTACAGCTATGTTGATCATCTCACCAAACTTCTGTCTTCATAGTCATACTCACTACTGAAGTCTTCATCATGAAAGTAAACACGAATTGCCAGAACATGTTACCATCACCAAGATCAGAATCTGCTCATTCTAATCCACATTAAGTTAGAACTGTCACTTCAGACTTAATGTTGCTTCTTCATCCTTCACATGCTAGATTCTAGATAATTTTCCAAACCAACAAGATATAGTGATGTTGTGACATCACGCAAGACATTAGTTTATCAGACTTGAAATCTCATCAATATCTCTGAGTGTTCCACCACCTACACTGATTGATGTCTTGTCATACTTCATACCCCCCCTGAGAATTACAACATAAGGATGTTTTGAATAATTGTCCTTAACCTGAAGCATTCTTCATTTGGAACTGCCACACTTTCCAAATTTGGAATCCTTAGTTTGCTTGCTACACAAGATCCAGACTGCCACTTCATGTACCTTGAAGTAGAAGAAACTTCTAAATAGCTCTTGAACATGTCTTCAACAGATAGGTCTGAACCTAATCTTTACTGGTGTCTTCAAGTGTTGTGATGTAACATACAAAACAAAGCATCACATACATCTTCTTCTTCCACATAGTTGATGTAAATATCCAGCTCCCGTCAAGATACTCACCATCTCCTATATGTTTCTTCTTCTTGAATCAACTCACCAGCCAACCATTGCCTTTCTTAATGCTTAATTGAAGATAACACAGAACTATAATTGATGCATAGTTCAAATCAGACCATGGACACTTCATACACATACTTAGCTCCCGACAGAGTATATGAATCTGTATTCAGGCTGTACATCCAATAAGTACTAAGTCTCCCGTCAAAGCACCTATTAGTCACTCAGATAGAATTTGCTGCTCACACCAGGTCCTTCTAAATGATCTCTTCTTCATACATGAAAGCATTGACAATGATGTTACAACATCTGTTATGACATCATTCATTTAGACTCTTTGGATTTCTCATTCAACATCTCCTGTATGACACTTGGGGAAAGACAAAGAAAGCACGACCAACACCATCAGCTCAGCTACACATCAGTCATGATTAAGGGATAATATATGCCATATCTCAATAAGCTTTTCTTCAGACTTCTCTTCTGACTTTGAGATAATGGATGCCACAATCTGTATCCCATGAGGAGATTCCCTCAACAAGGTTTCTGGAACAGATTCACTTATGACATAACTCCTGAAAAAACCTCAGATTCCACACAGTAATCTGACTCCCTTCAATCATCACACAATATTCAAAACCATATTTCACTATGCACGATACACAGTATTCAGTTTTCACCACTAACTGTTCTATGGTTAAGAAAATAATTCACACATCTGGTTCCTTTGATCAAAAGAACATACCAGATATAAGCTCATCTTGAATTTTCATAGAGGTCTTGAAAAGAAAACCTGAATGAATCCTTTCACTTGCACTGAGCTCTACTTCCAACTCCCATAAGCTTATGCCTGAAATAAACTGACATTTGGGATGGAAGGTTCAGTTGATTGTATTTTGACCAATCAACACAAAAAGCAGATGTCTCCTCTTCCAGATCAGGAGTAGGTTCCAAACAAATGTACTCACACTACATAAGTTTAGCACCAGAACATCTGTTCTTCAACTGGTAGCTGCATACCAGTATGCCATCAGTTCCTTCTTCTTGGAACACACAATTCTTGACAATCTTGAAGATCATCAAACAACTTTGCAGATGAATATGAGGAACACTGATCATTTGAACCTCTTCAACCTCAGTAACCATGCCTTTATGAGAGGACTTGAGAAAAGATCTCAAGTATCTTTGACACTTGTACTAAAGTTGGAAACAATCTGCTACAAATTCTGTTGAAAACCATATAACCCTAGAGATCTTCTTTCAAAGATAGGATTATGCATCAGATGCTATGCAGCAGAAAATAGCCATATATCAACAGAGATTACACAATGCTTACTCCCAGAACCAGTTGTAAGCATGACATCCAAGAATTGCAGCTGAACAATCCAACAATATGCTTGCTTCTTCTTCAAGTAACACAACAAGACCTAACCAATATTCTGACCAGAAAGAAACAGATAAGCACAAAGAATACCTTATCATTAACTTCACTCCTGCATGAAGGTTTTGACAATCTTCTTCTCTGTACCTTGCTATATGCTGAATAAAACACCCCAAATTCTTCACTCCCGCATGAATCATTTGGATATCCTGGAAACCAGTAACACCATCTTCCCTTGCCAAGAGAATACACCTGTTTTGGTCAGTTTGGTCCAGTCTTCCACACATAGGTCCATCCTCCACTTCTAGGGACCATACAATATGAACATGAATGTTCAAAAAATCATCTACCTCCAACAACCAGAAAGTATCTCCCATGGATCTCATCCAGAAATAGACAGGATGCCTGCTCTGATACCAATTGAAATTCTGGTAAGACAGACTCAGAATGTCATACACAATGTCACGACATCTTTTCTGTCATCAGCTTAGCTGAGGCAGTACCTACAGATCCCCCAATTTTTTATTACTTCTAACATCCAGAAGTCTGGAAGTGTTGGGATCACATATCAGTTCAGTTAACATAAACAAATCTGCTTTGCAGAGATTCTGTGTTAGCATAGTCATTAAATCACACACTGATGTCATGCACGATGTTATGGCATCCAAACTGAACTTACAAATAAACAATACAGAAACATAAATAACACAAAGAATTGTTTACCCAGTTCGGTTCTAACTAACCTACTCTGGGGGCTACCAAGCCAGGAATGAAGTTCACTATCAATATTATCAATTCAGAGTTAAACTCGCCGTTTATCCCTCCTCACTTAATCACTACCCAATGACCCCTCTACCTAGGTCCTCCCTAGATATGGAATATCCCCATTCCACTCCCAATCACCGCAGTGATGTCCAAGCACTCCAGCCCCTAGCCTATGCTTGACAGCTTCTCACCAACAATCACCTCATGTGATAACACACTGACAATAGTCAAAGTAGAAGATCCACTTCCAATACACACTTTGATCTTGCTTCACAGCTTCGATCAAACGACACATCTACACTCATTGCTTCACAGCTTCTGAGTGAGTACACATACCTCTTGCCTACAGGCTTCGAGGAACAAATCGGTGACAATCCCACAATCCAGGTGGTTCACCTACACAACAAACCCTAATGACTACATTATGATCGTTAGGTTTTCAAGGCTACAAAGATTCCTATTTATAACCTGATCCTAGTTGGATTTGGGCTTAAAATCGCAGCACTCCTTGTTGTTACTAATCAGCAGATTTCTTCTGCTACAAACAAGGCCTTTTAATCATAAGTTACCTAATTTATCTCCTAAATTAGTAACTGCTGAATCTTCAATCTTCAGATTTGATTCTTCAATATTCTGACTTGATTCTTTGACCTTTAAATCTGCGCCACATAGGATTACATAATATCCACATAGAATATTCTGTATCTTTTAAAACCAAACTGAATCTTCCTTCCTCAGTTCTGCAGGCGCGATGTCATGGTTGAAGTCATGACATTCCTTGTAACATCTTGCTTCAGTACCTGTTTTGTTCTTTTAATATTTGCAAGAGTACATTACATTACATTCAGCTGCTATTATGTTTTAGCCAAGCATGGATGCCAATAAGACAATAATACAGAGCAGAGCACTAACACTCTTTATATATTTCCTGAAAAGGAAATTGCAATGTATTAGAGTACCACATTATCTCACACAAAATTCATATCCTTGTTATCATCAAAACTAAGAATATTGATCAGAACAAATCTTGTTCTAACAATGCCTACGTGGCACCACTAGAGGAGAGTTATCTGACGTGATGTAGCCTATATGGCATCACGCCCTCACAATACCAAGCACGCTGATGTTTACATGCTGGAGGAAACGCCCTAAAAGACCCTCTCAGCGGCATCGCAATGGTAGCTCAGGTGCATAAGACATACCCAGATCACACAACAAGGCACGAACTAAAGATCACACAGCATTAGTCGTGGTCTTAAGCGATTTATGATCTATTGGCCAAGCCTACTCTGATTCAAGTATACCACAACAAGATCAGGCCACACAGGCAAAGCGTCTCCGAACGTTCAACCGGAACGAACGAGAAAACAATGATCACATCATAACACAATCAACAATTGCATCTCTCAATTATACATGCATACAAGTAAGATGGTGATCATATCATAGTCTCATACATTAAAATACATGCCAACATGTCATACAAGTCATAAGAGGCCTTTGATTCCGATACGAAGCGAAACTGCACTCATAAGGGGAAAAATACCAGTTCTGCATCAGACTAGTTCGCTACAGCAACCTCAAACAGAAGCTAAACTTCTTCAAATCAGGTCAGTTCGCTACAACGAACTCCAGCGAAGCCCCGATTCGCTACAGCGAAGGAAAGTTCACTACAACGAATAAATCAATTCAACTCCCAGGTTTATTCGCTACACAGTTTGCTACAGCGAATCATTCGCTACAGCAAATGAAAGTTCGCTGCAGCGAACTCTGCAAAATTAGGAAAATGCAGAAACGCATTTGGGGTCCCCAAGCCCCAAATTTCTACATGCAATCCCCTTTGATCGAATAATGAGATATAGTAACAACATGTAAACGAATTATTACTACCAATAGAGTCTAACACATGCATAAAATGAGGATCAAAAGCATTTACTCACAAACCCTTAATCCCCAAAGTTGGCATAAACCCCATAGAATACCCCAAGGCCTCTATCTATGAGACTCACCTGATTAAGCTGAGGAAGAAGCTCCGAAAATCAGAAGAAGATGAAGGATATTGCTGAATCAAAGGAGCATGCAAGATAGAAGATGAAG
Source organism: Vicia villosa (assembly GCF_029867415.1). NCBI lineage: Eukaryota > Viridiplantae > Streptophyta > Magnoliopsida > Fabales > Fabaceae > Vicia > Vicia villosa. The sequence continues at coordinate 112,312,242 of NC_081183.1, read as the reverse complement.
TTGTGATATGGGTCTTCCTCTCTTTCCTTCTTGTTTCACGTTTCTCACTCTTCTACTCTCCACAAATTCTGTTTTTTGTTCACAAAATGGAATGAGTCTCTAGCCAAACATGCCCTTAAGCCTTAGTATTAGGTGTAATGACCACAACACCCTTCAACTAGACTCTATTTACCATGATGCCATTTAGTTACATTCTAACTAAATAGAATTTCCATATATATATAATCTCTTGAAATAAAATTAGGACATTACAAAACTTTTATTGATTGAGCGAAACACCATTTTTTACACACTTTGAAAAGGGAAATACGGAGAAACAAAGAGAAAAGAATCTAAAACTTTGATGATGAGCCGACTTCACGTTCTAACATTTTCTTCTGTTTCTTGAGCTGAGCATTCTCTGACGTGAGCTGATCGAAGATCCAGGAAGCAGGAGGGATATGATGAGAAAGTGACGATTGTGTCACTTGTCATTCGAGAAATTCAAGTAACTCATCCTTCCTTCTTAGGATGTTATGAATCTCAACATTTTTTGTGTTGACGATTCGATACTTGTTCTTCCAAGCATTCCTTTCTTCACACACCTTGGTTATTGTTGCTTGTAATTTCTCAACGTCACTGGAGAAAAGGAAAATTGGTTCCCTTAAGGTAATAGGTTCTTGACGCTGATATGGCATCCTGAGCTTGAATGCCCTGACGCGTACCCATTGAAGGTAAGGATCCAGGGAGATGCAAAGATGTTTTCCTAACAACCTTCTCCCTTTTGTGTGAATTAGACGCCAGGCTTGGACAATTTCCTTCTTCAACATGTTACCATGATGGTCAATGTTTTTGAAGAACATACCCTCCAATTGAATACTACTTGGTATATTTTTCATGGGATAGCCGTATTGACGACGGGCTAAAGCCGAATTATAACTGAAGATGATCTTGGTTTCTTCGTTTTCTGGACTACACCAATCAATGTCCGAATGAGAGAGGGACATGATTTTCTGTGACCAGTCAAGGCCATCCCTCATGTTCAAGAAAGTGCTAGACTTTGGCAGGTGCGAGACGAACCATTCGTATAGCAACGATACACATCATGTGATTAATCCTCCTTGATGCAGGTTTCTTGAATGCACAGAGATGTAAGCATTTGCAAGCAAGGTTGGAACTGGATTTCCAATCAAGAAGATCTTAATTGCGTTGATGTCGATGAAGTTGTCAATGTTAGGAAACAAAAAAAATCCGTAGATGAGCAATGCCTAGATGTCCTCAAAAGCACTCATATCTTGGATGCTGACGAAGTACCGAGCTTGATCCATTAGGAACTTGGAGGGTAATCCTTGAATTCCTCCTTTACTCACCATATGAGTTCTGACGTCGACTAAGTTCAAGGGAGTAGTTGCAGCAATGATAATGTCGTCAGGATTCTTTTCCAAACTGGAGTACGGATCTTGCGCGTACACGGGTATTCCAACCAGACGAGAGTACTCCTCCAACGTAGGCATGAGTTGATAATCTGGAAAGGTAAAGCAGTGATACTTTGGATCGTAAAATTGTACCAAAATGGGAAGGATCCCATCCACAATGTTGGTATTGAGAATAGGCAGAAGTTTTCCATTCTTCTCCTTGAAAGCCTGGGGGTTGACCACCAGTTTTCCGAGCTTTTCCAATTCCTCGACCTTAGGAATCTTGAAGGTGTATTTCCTAGCTCTCTTTCTTTCGTAATCCATGTTAGATCCTTAAGTCCTTTCTCCGTTTCTCTCTTTCTCTCAGGTTCAAAACGTGCGTTATTTAGTTTCCTTGAAAAACGACTCGAAAAAGACTTTTTTTTCTGTTTTTATTATTATGAATGCATGAATGCGCACACAAGAGTTTTTAACAACCATGGGGTATGATCAGTCACCATTTTCATATAAATTTCATCATGCATTCGGTCCACATCTATCAATCCGGTATATACTTTGTTGTGAGTTTGTTGAAAGTGTTTAAGTTTCTCGCATTTTATAATGATTTTTCGTTTCGTTGTTTGTTTTAGTTATTTATTTAAGTTTTGGATATGTTTATGCCGTATATTTAGTTGTGTACAAGTTTCAGGTTTGAACAAGTCATCTTAAGTTTTATAGCAACCATGAAGGGAGGAGAAGCAAGAGAAAGATGAAAATCAAAGGTATTGAGGTCAAGCACGGTCGGTCGTGCTTCAGCATACGGCCCGTGTCAGGTCTCAGAGAGAAGCTCCATTCAAAATCCAAGGAGCCAACATGGCCGCCCGTGTGGCTTGGCACGGCCCGTGTTGGCAGAAGCATAGTGCATATAATTTCCAGGGGGCCAACACGGCCGGCCGTGTGGCTTGGCACGACCCGTGTTGGCAGGCGCGTAAATGTCCAATTTTTGGGTTTTTGACATTGAAACTTATCTCCATAGGCACTTTTGACTTTGTACTGATTAAGGCTTGTATGGAGACTATTTAGGTTTATGTTTGAAGTTATTTTAAAACACTTTTTGCATCATACGATAGAAAATCACAGAGGAGAAGATAGTTTCATCAAGGGTTTCGGAGACGGAGAGATTCAACGGTGGACACTATTGAAGATCAAAGTTTCCAATTATCTTTGTAATGTCTAAATTCTTTACTCTTTGTTTCTTGAATATTATGAGAGGCTAAACCCCTCAATGCTAGCGGGGTGTCCCTGATTTGATTTGTAATGACTCTGGATACCGTATTTCTTTAATCCAATGTTCGTAGTATTCAATTCGATTGTATAATGTTTTTATGCTTTCTTTGTCAGACAAACAAGGATTGATTTACGGTTAACAATTTGTAGGACTACGATTGTTGAGGTTTGTATACAATTGAATCTTATAGTTATTACCTAGGACTAGGATTGTCGTAAGGTTATTTAGAAATTCTTAATTAATAACAGCTTTGGTTTTCTCCTATGTCTCTAAGGACTTAGGTAATAGGATTATAAACCAAAAAGGTTTTCACTAAGGACTTAGGAAGACATCCTTAAGAATAAATGATTGCATTCTATGAACTTGTTAAAGAGATCTTTATTCAGAGGAGTTATAAAGCAAATCATACACCTTGCCTTGGCATTATTCTAATTTTATAAAAAAGTTCAATTTTAATTTCAGCTTATTTATTTTAATTCACTTATTTCATCATAAGCAAAAGCACCCCTATGCTCTTTTATTTAATTGACTCATTATAATAACTTATATTTTCTACGCAATCCTCGAGATCGATACTTGGATTTTACCCTTTTATTACTACATCGTAAAAATAGTACACTTGCTATTTTTTCGAAAAAGTTTCTGGCGCCATTGTCGGGGATTGCCAAAATATAAGTGATTAATAAGTCAATTGAAATTTTGTTGCTCTGCAACTAAAATTTTATTTTTCTGCAATTTTTATTTTGTTTTATTTTTATTCTTACCCTCAACTAATCATTGTCTAATCTTGTATGCGAGGTAAGGCCTCAGCAGAATTTCTTTGTGACACAGAACCAAAAAGATCATTGCGAGCAAGACTTCGAGAAGTTAAGAAAAAAAGGCTGGCATCAAAAGAAGACTCAACCATAGTTTCAGAATCGGAAAAAGAAGAAATACTATCCATCCCATCCGAGCAGTCTGATTCAGAATCTGAAACTATGGCAGCTGATCCGCCTCCCACGGAAAGACTTTTAGGTGATTATGGAAGAGCTAACGCACCACTTGGTCGAATGACAATCGTAAATCAACCGGTCAACTTGGCACACTTCCAATTACATTTGTCCACTATCCGCCAGTTAGAAAGCAAGCCCTTTGCTAGAAGAATCAATGAAGATGAGAATAAGCATCTACAGAGATTCCTCACCACAACAACATCATTGAAGATAGAAGGCCATTCTGAAGAAGCCAAGAGACTTGTGATGTTTCCATTCACTTTATCCGAGGATGCGGAAGAGTGGTTTTACTCACTTCCAGCTGGAAGTATCACGACGTGGCAACAGATGGAAACTGCTTTCCTTAATGAGTATTTCCCTGCTTCAGTTTTCATTCAAAAAAGATATGACATTGTCAATTTCAAACAGAAAGAAGGGGAATCGCTTGGAGATGCATATAAAAGGTTTAAGAGGTGTTTGGTTGCATGTCCTACTCATAACATGGATCCAACCAAGCAAATGCAGACTTTTGTTAATGGTCTACGAGTCAAGACAAAACAACTTATAGACACTGCTGCCGGTGGCTCAACTAATTTTTCAACAACCACTGGTATCAAGAGGATCATAGAAGCAATTGACGCTAATGAGCATATTGAGTTATATGATCGCGCAATGAACCAACCAGAAGGAAAAATTGATTTAAAGCTTGCAGATCAGGCTGTTAAAATGGAATAATAGATTGCGGCTGAAGTAGAAAGAAGATTAAAGAAGATGAATATTGGTGAACAGGAAGTAGCACAGGTTGAGCCAGTCACCTCAGTTGTGTGTGAAATATGTGGTGGGCCACATTTTGCTATGCATTGTGTGGCAACACGGGAACAGGTGGAACTGATTCATATGTTGAGGCAGAATAATCCATACGCTAACACATATAATCCAGGATGGAAAAATCATCCTAATTTCGCATGGAAAGACCAACAAGGAAATATTCAAAAGCAGGGACCCAACCAATATCAATCTCAAGCTAAACCACAACAATACAGACCTCCACAACAACCATCATACCAGCAACAATTTCAACACCATCCACAACAGTTCCAAACTCAAGGTCAACAACAATTCCAACAATAGGTACTGAAGAAAGCAGATTGGGTGATCGCTATTGAAAAAATGGCAGCTCAAAACTCTCAATTCCAGGAAGAAACAAGGAGAAATCTGAGGAACACAGGAGCTTCAATCAAAAATCTGGAAATTCAAATGAGTCAGATTGCACAATAAGTTACCAACACTGAACCACATGGCGCTCTACCAAGTGCTACGGTTACTAATCCCAGTGACAATAATCATGTGAACACTGTGACAACAAGGAGCAATAAGTCAAAAGAAACACCTGAGATGAATTCTGAAGAAGAAGATCTATTGATTGAAGTTGATCTAGAGATTAAAGAAAACGAGGTTACAAGTCAAGAGGGTACTGGTGATGAAGGGGTGGTAAAAGAAAAAGTTATTACACCAAAACCAGCAGTTAAACTCCATTTCCCCACAAGAAATAAGAAGGGAAAACATGAGAAAAATTTTGAGAAGTTCTTGGAGATGTTCAAGAAGCTTGAGCTGAACATTCCTTTCTTGGAGGCATTTGAGCAAATGCCTACTTATGCGAAATTCATGAAAGACATCATTTCAAAGAAGCGGACCATCGACAATGATCCGATTATTCTAACTGAAACTTGTAGTGCTATTTTGCAGGGTATGAAGATATCAGTTAAAAAGAAAGATCGAGGTCCATTGACTATGTAACACCCCACACATATTTGTCTAGAATAATATGCATAAAGTATTATAAATGGTTCATAAGACAACAAATACATAATGTTTTGCAGCGGAAAGTAGAAGTGTACGAATACAAAAGCCGAATGTATCATGGCCAAAATACAAGTACATCATAATAGTACATGTCCAAAATACATAAACTAGCAAGCACGATAAGAACTAAAGAAACATCCAAGCATCGCCAAGAGATCTAATCCATCTTTCCCTTACCGCGATCTTGTCTCGAACCACCTGAAAAAAATATAATTGGAATGGGATGAGATTACTAAATCTCAGTGAGTCCGCCTATCCTACTAGTACACTCGGATCTAAAGGGAACATACTATAAATGAACGAATCCACCATTGATTCGGGGTTATTCTCACTTCCGGTACAAATACGGAGCAAATAATCAATTCATCCGCCATTGGATGAATAATGCAAATGTACAATTATATAAGAAACCAAGTATGCAAAACCCGCATCCATATACGGGGAATCCAGAAACGCGTTAATGCCTCGACTAGGTTATAAAACACACCCTCGATGAATCACGCCCATGCCTATTGTCAAGAGACTTGTACAAGCACACCGCAAGATGATTAGACGGGTTCGCACAAGCCTAAACGGCCGCGAGATGACCTTAGCCTAATTGGCGTCATTGTCCCATTAACCATCTTCACGCACATGTGTTAATACTGAGTACAATACGCCATATTGACACATGGGTCCATCGGGCGAAAGCCTAGTGATGTAGCCTACATGGCACCACTAGAGATGGTTTACCTGTCATGCGTAGGCCTACTTGGCCACATAACGCCACCATACCGAGCACGCAAGTGTGTTAATGCCAAGTGGGAAATGCCTCAAGACCCTCACAAGCACACTGCAACGGTAGCTCAGGTGTGAGCCCAAGATCACACGATCGGGGCTGTCCCATTGGTCACAAAGCCCGGGATGTAACGCAACCTAGCCCCCGGCCCGTTTCGATTCAAGCATACGAAACTATGACATAAAGTCAAGGTCACAGACAAAGCAATCAATCACATCGTTTAACCAAAACGATGGTGTCATCATATTTTCATGCATAGCATATAATGATATAACTCAGCAGTTGTAAATAATGAAGTGCATTCAGCCTAACATACATAAACCACATGTTATCAGTGTCGCACTTAACCAAAGGTGTGTCAGATATACCGAAAAATAATATTCAAGCACCGAGGCTAATTTTCCTAGATAGTACACTTAAATAGCTTTCTAACGGTATATGGTACGCGTCGATCGGACGCACGAAACGGGAGATATAAATTTCCCAAGATTGCTGAATTTTCACCCTGCGCCCAGGGTAATCGGTTACTGGTCCCAGAGTAACCGATTACTGGCTTCAAAAATGCCCATCCACGCCAAATTACACAGGGTAATCGGTTACCCAGGTCCCAGTAACCGATTACTCTGATGCAGAATCAATTTTCTGCGTTTTAGGAACTCTAAACCAGTCCCAAACAACCTGTAGATGATCCCCTACACTTGTATAACAGTCCAAACGAAATTGCATCACATAATTGCAAATGGAAACATTAGCATACAAAGAATAGGGCAAAACAAACAGATTTAGCATCATTGATTAACACTTCACTCATAATCCCTAAACCCCCATTGAACCCTTACATGCAAAACTCCCAAGGTCACTAACTATGGACTCACCTTAGAGTTAGGGAAGATGATGATGACAGAGCTGAAAGCAAGATGATGATGATGATGATAAGAGCAAGATTGGGACAGAACTGGTTGCATGCAAGGATGAAGCTTGGACTGAGTTTTGGGACTCTTCTTCCTCTCCCTCTCTTTCCACGCTTCCTTCTCTTTCTCTTCTTCTTGCAAAAATTCTGGTTTTTGATTCCAATGGTTAGGGACAAGAAAAGGGCCGAACAAGTCTTAATTCTCATTTAAGTGGGAAATGTCCATAATACCCTCATTCTCACTAATTGACATGGTTTATGTAATGGACCTATTAGTAAGAATGTGTATCATATTTGTCCATTTCTCATTGCAAATTTAATTTAGAATTTGTAATTGGACAATTACAATACCGGGTATTACATTCTCCCCCCCTTAAATAGAATTCGTCCTCGAATTCAAAGAAAACTTTCCAAAACAAGTGAGGATAGGATTCCCGCATCTCTGATTCAAGCTCCCATGTAGCTTCCTCAGGACGCGTCTCATCCCACATCACCTTCACGATAGGTATCTCCTTACTCCGGAGGGACTTGCTAGCACGCTCCAAGATACAGCAAGGTTGAGGATCATAGGAAAGATCTGGTTCTACCTCAACAGAATCTGAAAGGATAGGATGGAAAGTGTCGGGCACGAACTTCCGGAGCTGAGATACGTGGAATACGTCATGCAGCCCGGATAGTGAAGGTGGTAATGCCAACTGATAAGCCACCTCACCTACCCGACTCATAATCTGATACGGTCCCACATATCTCGGACTGAGTTTACGCGTCTTGAACGGTCCTCCCAACCTCAATCTTGGAGTAACCTTCAAAAACACATGATCACCAACTTCAAATTCTAATGGTCTCCTCCGCTTGTCCGCATAATTCTTCTGTCGGTCTTGGGCTCTCTTAAGATTATCTTGGATCATCTTAACTTTCTCGATAGTTTCTTGTATAATCTCCGGTCCAAGAATACTTTTCTCCCCTACTTCGGCCCAACACAATGGTGATCGACATTTTCTCCCGTATAGAGCTTCGTAGGGAGCCATACCCAAACTAGCATGGTAACTGTTGTTGTAAGCGAACTCTACCAACGGCAAATGATCTTTCCAACTCCCACCTTCTTCTAAAATGCAAGCTCTCAACATATCTTCAATTGTCTGGATTGTCCTCTCCGTCTGCCCATCAGACTGAGGATGGTTAGACGTGCTCATATCTAATCTAGTCCCTAATTCCTTATGAAACATCTTCCAAAATCTCGAAGTGAATTTTGGATCACGATCAGACACTATACTGGACGGCACTCCATGCAACCGTACAATCTCTGCTATGAAAAGCCTTGCGAGGTGAATCACTTTGTGAGTGGTCTTTACAGGTAAAAAGTGAGCAGACTTAGTTAACCTGTCCACTATTACCCATATAGAATCATGTCCGCCTCGGGCACGAGGTAGACCCACAATGAAATCCATAGAGATAGAATCCCATTTCCACGTTGGTACCTCCAGTGGTTGCAACATTCCTCCTGGCTTCTGGTGTTCAATCTTAACCTGTTGACAAATGGGACATTGTGCTACATATTCCGCAATCTCCTTCTTCATACCTGGCCACCAAAAGTCCTTCTTCAAATCTTGATACATCTTGGTCGATCCAGGATGAATAGAAAATTTACTCTTGTGTGCTTCATCAAGAATCAAACGCCTCAACTCAGAATCATTCGGTATGCACATTCTCTGCTTAAACAAGATTACTCCATCAGATGCTCTCACAAAATCAGGCATGCCTTCGCTCGCTTGCAATCGCTTATCATACCCTTGGGATATCCGAATTCTTTCCTGTAGCTCATTCTGGATGCTCAAGTTACTAATCAACACACCATTGGGCGTCCATTCAAACCGAAGGTTAAGATTTCGAAGCCTTTCCAACAATCCATGTTCTAACATCATCAACTCAGCAACTCGAATTTCCTCCCTACTTAATGCATCTGCCACTCTATTGGCCTTTCCTGGATGATACTTCAATTCAAAGTCATAATCCTTGAGGTACTCCATCCATCTCCTTTGTCGCATATTCAACTCCTTCTGGTCAAAGAGATATCTCAAGCTTTTGTGGTCACTAAACATTTCAAAGTGAACGCCATATAGGTAATGTCGCCACACTTTAAGTGCAAAAACTATTGCAGCAAGCTCAAGATCATGGGTCGGGTAATTCTCTTCATGAGATCTCAACTGCCGAGAGGCATAGGCTACCACCTGACCATCTTGCATCAATACTCCACCTAAACCTTTCTTAGAAGCGTCACAGAACACCTCATAGGATCGGTTTGGATCCGGAATCACTAACATGGGTGCAGTAGTCAACTTCTTCTTAAGTTTCTAGAAACTTTGTTCACACTCGGAATTCCATTCAAAAGCAACCTCCTTTCGCGTAAGCTTTGTCAATGGTAAGGCTAACTTAGCAAACCCCATGATAAATCTCCGGTAATAACCTGCCAAACCTAAGAAGCTTCTGACTTCAGTCACACTCTTTGGCCTATCCCAATTCACCACTGCTTCTACTTTAGAAGGATCCACTGCTACGCCTCCTCCTGAGATGACGTGACCAAGAAAACTTACTTCGGATAGCCAAAACTCACACTTACTGAATTTGGCATACAACTGTTTCTCTCGAAGAGTAGATAACACAATCCGCAAGTGTTCTTCATGATCTTCAGGAGTACGAGAATACACAAGAATATCATCAATGAAGATCACTACAAACTGGTCCAGATATGGTTGAAAGATCCGATTCATGTAATCCATGAAAACTGCTGGAGCATTAGTTACACCAAAAGGCATAACTAAAAACTCGTAGTGACCATATCGAGTCCTGAATGCAGTCTTAGGTACATCTGAACTCTTCACTCGGATCTGATGGTATCCTGACCTAAGATCAATCTTCGAGAACACACTGGCTCCTTTCAACTGATCTAGGAGGTCATCAATCCGTGGTAGAGGATATTTGTTCTTTATGGTAACTTTGTTCAGCTGACGTTAATCAATGCACAGGCGCATACTTCCGTCCTTCTTCTTTACCGAAAGAACAGGAGCTCCCCATGGAGAAACACTGGGTTGGATAAAATGCTTAGCAAGAAGCTCTTCCAACTGGCGCTTCAGTTCTCTGAGTTCAATAGGAGACATCCTATATGGAGTGATGGAAACCGGGGCTGTTCCAGGAACAAGATCGATTGAGAATTCCGCTTCCCTTTCTGGAGGAAGAGAAGTGATATCCTCAGGAAACACATCAGGAAATTCACATACCACCGGAATCTCCGACAATTCAACTCTCACAGAAGGTTCTTTGGAAAGAACCAAAAGAAAGGATCTTTCTTGAGAAAAGAGATAGTTAACCGTGCTGATTGTACCTTCTATCAATTTAGTAATTGCATCATTGGAAGGAGTCTCTTCAGCAGGAATGAATATGGCCTTCTCCTTGCAACCAATGTACACCGAGTTAAGAGACAACCAATCCATCCCTAGAATCACATCAAGCTTCTTGAGGGGTAAACAAATTAAATCAATTGGGTAATCACGACCATTAAAAGACACCGAGCAATCTTTACAAATCAGTCGAGCTTCCACAGTATCATCCGTTGCCGAAGAAATAATCATGGGTTCAGGTAACGGGATAACCTCCAAACCAAGTCGGTAGACGCACTCGGTGGAGATAAAAGAATGAGTGGCTCCACAATCAACTAAAACACATAAAGGTTGATTGTTAACATAACACGTACCCGCAATGAGATTATGGTTTCCCTTAGCCTTCCTCGAATCCAAAGTGTAAACTCGACCGGTAGTCTTCCCAGAAGCTCTCCTCTTGGGGCAGAATCTGGATATGTGACCTGGCTCGCCACACTTGTAACAAGTCACTGAAGAGTTGGGGCACTCCCCAGTGTGCTTCCTGTTACACTTGCGACAATAAGGCGGTTGAGCTGATTGGTCACCATAAACCTGCTTCTTCTTTGATGGAGGGTTACGGGGCCTCAAGTGTTGAGTAGATCTCCCTTGCTCCCTAAAATTAGCCTTGTTCTGGTTCCTCTCTTCTTGAACCCTCTTCAAGCTGTTTTCGGCAACATAGCATTGCCTCAAACATTCAGCATAAGTGGTGAACTCTCTTTGGGAAACACTATGAGCAATGTCGGCCCTCAAACCCATCATGAATTGATCAATCTTCCATAGTTCATCTGGAGCATAAACAGCCTGTCTGGAGTAGTCTGCCAAGTCCTCGAACTTCTCCGCATATTCTGAAACAGACATGTCACCTTGCTTGAAGTTCTGGAATTCTCTTTCCTTTTGAGTCCTCACACTATTAGGGAAATACTTCTCCAAGAATGCCACTTTGAAGTGTTGCCAATCCTTAGGAATCTCTTGAGTGGTGAAATAAGTGGATGCAGTGTTCCACCACCTAAGAGCTGGTCCCTTCATCTTCTGAGTAGCAAAGATCACCTTCTCTTCTTCAGTACACTGAATAGCTTGAAACACCCTCTCCATACCAGCTAACCAATCATGAGCCAAGAGTGAATCAAGTCCGCCAACAAACTCTGGGGGATCCATCCTGAAGAAGGCACGAAAATCAGGTCCAGCTGCAGCTTGAGGAACGGGAGCTTGAGTAGGAGGTTGTTGTCCCTGCATGCCTTGCATCATTTGAGCCATCATCTGGTTCTGCTGCATCATCTGTTGCCAAGGCACGCCTGCACCTCCGGCCGGTTGCTCGGGCTCCACATTCCTAGCTCTGGGCCTTCCGGGACCTCTGCGTTGCTCAGCTATCTCCCTGTCTGTCCTACGCATGGAATCAAGTTGATCAGGCTCAATACCATAAATAAGACATAAGGAATCATACTGATTATACACATACGAGGCAGAATTGTACTGCATTATGATGCGTCCTAGCAAAGTCGAGGATCGACCTGCTCTGATACCAACTGTAACACCCCACACATATTTTTCTAGAATAATATGCATAAAGTATTATAAATGGTTCATAAGACAACAAATACATAATGTTTTGCAGCGGAAAGTAGAAGTGTACGAATACAAAAGCCGAATGTATCATGGCCAAAATACAAGTACATCATAATAGTACATGTCCAAAATACATAAACTAGCAAGCACGATAAGAACTAAAGAAACATCCAAGCATCGCCAAGAGATCTAATCCATCTTTCCCTTACCACGATCTTGTCTCGAACCACCTGAAAAAAATATAATTGGAATGGGATGAGATTACTAAATCTCAGTGAGTCTGCCTATCCTACTAGTCCAATCGGATCTAAAGGGAACATACTATAAATGAACGAATCCACCATTGATTCGGGGTTATTCTCACTTCCGGTACAAATACGAGGCAAATAATCAATTCATCCGCCATTGGATGAATAATGCAAATGTACAATTATATAAGAAACCAAGTATGCAAAACCCGCATCCATATACGGGGAATCCAGAAACGCGTTAATGCCTCGACTAGGTTATAAAACACACCCTCGATGAATCACGCCCATGCCTATTGTCAAGAGACTTGTACAAGCACACCGCAAGATGATTAGACGGGTTCGCACAAGCCTAAACGGCCGCGAGATGACCTTAGCCTAATTGGCGTCATTGTCCCATTAACCATCTTCACGCACATGTGTTAATACTGAGTACAATACGCCATATTGACACATGGGTCCATCGGGCGAAAGCCTAGTGATGTAGCCTACATGGCACCACTAGAGATGGTTTACCTGTCATGCGTAGGCCTACTTGGCCGCATAACGCCACCATACCGAGCACGCAAGTGTGTTAATGCCAAGTGGGAAATGCCTCAAGACCCTCACAAGCACACTGCAACGGTAGCTCAGGTGTGAGCCCAAGATCACACGATCGGGGCTGTCCCATTGGTCACAAAGCCCGGGATGTAACACAACCTAGCCCCCGGCCCGTTTCGATTCAAGCATACGAAACTATGACATAAAGTCAAGGTCACAGACAAAGCAATCAATCACATCGTTTAACCAAAACGATGGTGTCATCATATTTTCATGCATAGCATATAATGATATAACTCAGCAGTTGTAAATAATGAAGTGCATTCAGCCTAACATACATAAACCACATGTTATCAGTGTCGCACTTAACCAAAGGTGTGTCAGATATACCGAAAAATAATATTCAAGCACCGAGGCTAATTTTCCTAGATAGTACACTTAAATAGCATTCTAACGGTATATGGTACGCGTCGATCGGACGCACGAAACGGGAGATATGAATTTCCCAAGATTGCTGAATTTTCACCCTGCGCCCAGGGTAATCGGTTACTGGTCCCAGAGTAACCGATTACTGGCTTCAAAAATGCCCATCCACGCCAAATTACACAGGGTAATCGGTTACCCAGGTCCCAGTAACCGATTACTCTGATGCAGAATCAATTTTCTGCGTTTTAGGAACTCTAAACCAGTCCCAAACAACCTGTAGATGATCCCCTACACTTGTATAACAGTCCAAACGAAATTGCATCACATAATTGCAAATGGAAACATTAGCATACAAAGAATAGGGTAAAACAAACAGATTTAGCATCATTGATTAACACTTCACTCATAATCCCTAAACCCCAATTGAACCCTTACATGCAAAACTCCCAAGGTCACTAACTATGGACTCACCTTAGAGTTAAGGAAGATGATGATGACAGAGCTGAAAGCAAGATGATGATGATGATGATAAGAGCAAGATTGGGACAGAACTGGTTGCATGCAAGGATGAAGCTTGGACTGAGTTTTGGGACTCTTCTTCCTCTCCCTCTCTTTCCACGCTTCCTTCTCTTTCTCTTCTTCTTGCAAAAATTCTGGTTTTTGATTCCAATGGTTAGGGACAAGAAAAGGGCCAAACAAGTCTTAATTCTCATTTAAGTGGGAAATGTCCATAATACCCTCATTCTCACTAATTGACAAGGTTTATGTAATGGACCTATTAGTAAGAATGTGTATCATATTTGTCCATTTCTCATTGCAAATTTAATTTAGAATTTGTAATTGGACAATTACAATACCGGGTTTTACAGACTATTCCATGTACCATCTGGGATAGGTCTTTCAGGAAAGCTCTTATCGACTTGGGGGAAAGTGTAAGTCTTATGCAATTTTCATTTAAAAAAGATTGGGAATAGGTAAAGTACAAGATACACGAATGATACTTCAATTTGCTGACCAATCGGTGAAAAGACCTTATGGGGTGGTAGAAGATGTGCTAGTGAAGATCGATAAGTTCGTATTCCCTGTAGATTTTGTCATTCTAGAGATGCCTGAAGATGAAGAGATACCAATCATTTTAGGGAGACCATTTTTAGAGACAGGGATATGCTTGATCGACTTTGAAAGTTTATGATGAGGAGCTAAAGATTGATGACTTTGAAAGTTTATGATGAGGAGCTAAAGATTGATGTGCAAAACACCATGAAATACAAAGATGACATTGCCACAAGTCAACACATTGACGTGATTGATCAAATTTGTGATGAAGAAAATTCTTTAACACAAAAGTTACCTTTGGAAAGAGTTTTAAGTTTATCAATCTTTAGAGAAGAGGAGGGAGTTGATGAAAAAGATAGTGAGGTTTTAGCCATGATGGAAACAACTTCATTTATCAAAAATTCTCGCCACAACCGATGGGAAGAGCTAAGGCAACCGTTGGTAGAGGGAAATAAAGATGAACCAAAGAAGGGGGCCGAATTGAAACAACTACCGGCTAATCTAAAATATGTCTTCCTTGACACAAAAAGTAGATGTCTGGCTATCATAAGTTCTCACCTCGAAATCCTCCAAGAAAACAAGCTGGTTGAAGTTTTGAAAAAGCACAAAAGTGCCATGGGATGGTCAATTGAAGATTTGAAGGGGATTAGTCCTACACTTTGCATGCACAAAATCCTCATGGAAGATGATCAAAAACCAGTAGTACAACCTCAAAGACGTTTGAATCCTGCGATGGAAGAATTTGTCAGAAAGGAAGTGGTAAAACTATTAGATGCAGGGATGATCTATCCTATATCAGATAGTGCTTGGGTGAGTCCTGTTCATGTTGTACCAAAGAAAGGGGGAACTGCGGTGATAAAGAATGAAAAAACTGAGTTAATCCTTACAAGGACCGTCACAGGACGGAGAGTTTGCATAGATTATAGGAGGTTAAATTTAGCAACAAGAAAGGATCATTTCCCACTACCTTTCATTGATCAAATGCTGGAGAGGTTAGCTGGTCATGATTACTATTGTTTCCTCGATGGGTATTCGGGGTATAATCAAATAGCGGTTGCACCAAAAGACCAAGAGAATACAACTTTTACTTGCCCGTTTGGTATTTTTGCTTACAGAAGGATGTCGTTCGGACTATGTAATGCACCAGCTACTTTTCAAATATGTATGCAAGCTATATTTGATGGCATGCTTGAAAAGCATATGGAGGTGTTCATGGACAATTTCTCGGTTTTTGGTAAGTCATTTGATAATTGTTTAACTAACCTTGCTCTTGTTTTAGAAAGATGCCAGCAAAACAATTTGATCCTCAATTTGGAGAAATGTCACTTCATGGTGCGTGAAGGTATAGTACTGGGCCACAAAATTTCTCACAAAGGAATTGAAGTGGACCAAGAAAAGATTGAAGTCATAGCAAAGCTACCTCCACCGATGAACGAAAAAGGTATTCGAAGTTTCTTAGGACATGCGGGTTTCTACCGCAGGTTCATAAGATACTTTTCTAAGATAGCGAAACCTTTAACTACTCTCATGGTTAAGGATAGGGTTTTTGTCTTTGATAATGAGTGTGCAGTGGCATTTGAAACCATAAAGAAAAAATTAGTGTCGACACCAATTGTTGTGGCCCCATATTGGTCTCTACCTTTTGAGATCATGTGTGATGCGAGTGATATCGCAATCGGGGCATTTCTAGGACAGCGTAGAGAGAAATTATTGCATGTTATTTATTACGCTCGTCACGTTTTGAACCCTGCACAGATAAACTATGCTACCACAGAGAAGGAGTTATAAGCTATTGTCTATGCATTTGACAAATTCAGGCAATATTTGTTGGGTTCCAGAGTCATTATTTATACTGACCATGCTGCTTTGAAGTATCTTTTTGCTAAAAAGGACTCTAAGCCAAGACTTCTGAGATGGATCTTACTTCTCCAAGAGTTCTATGTTGAAATTCGTGACAAGAAAGGGTGTGAAAACACTATAGAAGATCACCTTTCTCGAATGTCACCGATCGAAGAAACTGAAGAAACACGCCCAATAAAGTATGAGTTCGCCGATAAACAAATCCTCGCTATTATTGGAGTACCTTGGTTCTCCGACTATGCGAACTATCTGGTAGGTGGTATCATCCCTGACGATTTTGATTATAACCGAAAGAAAAAGTTTTTGCATGATTGCAGGTTTTACTTGTGGGACGATCCATTCTTGTACAAAAAAGGACTAGATGGATTGGTTAGAAGATGTGTACCAGAGGAAGAACAAAGGGATGTACTAAAAACATACCATGACTCCGAGTATGGAGGACATTTCAGTGGTGATAGAGCTGCTGCAAAAGTCCTACAATCCGAATTATATTGGCCTACTTTATTTAAAGATGCTCAAGGCATTGTGAAAGAATGTGGCAGGTTTCAAAGAACGGGCAATTTCTCTAAGAGGAATCAAATGCCTCAGAAGGGTATACTTGAAGTTGAATTGTTTGATGTGTGGGGCATTGATTTCATGGGACCATTCCCACCATCATTTGGGAAAAACTACATCCTTGTAGTTGTTAACTACGTTTCCAAGTGGGTTGAAGCAGTAGCTCTACCTACAAATGATGCTAGGGTAGTAGTGAATTTCCTCAAGAACAACATTTTCTTAAGATTTGGGGTACCCAGAGCGCTCATAAGCGACGAAGGCACCCACTTCTTGAACAAGTTGATGGATAGTCTGCTCAAGAAGTACAATGTGAAGCACAAGATTGCAACTGCATATCATCCTCAGACTAGTGGTCAAGTGGAGGTATCGAACAGGAAAATTAAGCAGATTCTCGAAAAGACTGTTAGCGCCTCGAGAAAGGATTGGTCTCTGAAGCTTGAAGATGCACTATGGGCATACAGAACAGCATTCAAAACTCCTATAGGTATGTCTCCCTATCAATTAGTTTATGGTAAAGCTTGCCATCTACCACTCGAACTGGATCACAAGGCGTTTTGGGCCACCAAATTCCTTAATTATGATATTGTGAAAGCTGGAGAGTCCCGAATTCTTCAACTCCATGAATTAGAAGAGTTTCGGAATCAATCCTATGAGAATGCCAAAATTTATGAAGAAACAACAAAAAATGGCATGATCAAAAGATTTAGAAGAAGGAATTTTGGGAGGGGCAATTGGTGTTATTGTTTAACTCCAAGTTAAAACTATTCCCTAGGAAACTCAAGTCAAGATGGTATGGACCGTTCGTGGTGCACAAAGTATTCCCTCATGGGGCTATCGAGCTTAGGAATGATAAAAATGGAGAAACTTTCAAAGTAAATGGGCAAAGGTTGAAACCGTATAATCCAGGACAAGGAGCGGTAACAATCGAACAGGTTCGTCTCACCTGATGAGATGAGCGACCGTCGATCCATGCGACGTTAAACGAAGCGCTTCGTGGGAGGCAACCCACGGGTTTTCTAATGTTTTTCCTTTTGTTTTGTTGGTGTGTGCGTGTGTTTTGTGCAGGTGTTTGAAGTGGATGCCGCAAAAGTTGGAACTTATAAAGATAGGCATCAAGAAATAAAGAAAAAGGATTTACAGCAGCACGAATACACACGGCCCGTGCTAGGGAACACGACCAGTGTGTGGAGATACGGTAAAGACTTTGTCATCTTCTCTGTTGGAAAGAACTGTAATGGTATTGTCATCCATCAGTTTCTGAATGTCGTTGCGGACGCACAAACATCCTCGTGAATGTCTTCGACACATTATGCATCTACTGTAAGGATGGAAATCTGTTCCAAAGTAGGAAAGTCCATTTAAAGTCTTACGGAACCTGACTACCGATCCTTCGAGATCTTCAACTCTGTAGATTTTGTATTCTCCTGGACATCCTTGAACCATGTTGATGTCGCATTCAGTTTTGACTCGGATGTGTTGAATCCATCCTAAGTCCATTTGCTCTTGCAATGTAGCTTGAACTACAGCACATCCTTAATTATTCTTTGGACAAATTCCACATGTGAAGTAGTTGTGAGGTGGTATATGGCCGTACCCATCTTATTTAGCGTGCATTTTGATGAGATTTTCCCCTATCTGACGGATGTCGTAGACTTGAATGACGTTGGGGTGTTGATCTATCAAATTCAATGAAGCTTCTTTATGTTGCGGCAAAGGATTTTCCTGGACGTTAGGATTAGTATATTTAAAGGATAGCATTCCGCTCTTCACTAATCTTTGAACTTCGATCTTGAAAGGGAAAAAGTTCTCAATGCTGTGACCTGGCGCTCCCTGATGATAGGGAAAAGATTGGTCAGCCTTGAACCAAGGTGAAGATTCATTTGCAGGATTTGGAGGACTCCTTGTCTGAATGAGTCCTTTTTCCAGTAGTGTTGGAAATAATTCCGCATATGGAATTGGCATGGGTTCAAAGGCAGGATATCTTGGTGCCCGATTTTTGAAATTTGGAGGTCAAACCTGCTGCTGAGGTTGTTGTGACCTTTGTTGAAATGGTTATTGAGAAACCTGAGGTTGATAAGCTTGCGTTGAGTTAACAACCGGAGTTACTGTAGCAACTTGAGTTTGAAACTTCTTTCTTGACTTGTGCAAGACATTGTTGACGTCTTGATCCTTTTACTTCTGTAAAGAACTTCCATACTTCCTAGGACCAATAGAAGATTCTGATTCTTTGTTCAAGTGTCCTTCGCGAACTGCTTCTTCTAGACATACGCCCATGTTTACCATCTCGATAAAGTCACTAGGTGCACTTGCGACCATTCGTCCATAGTAAAATGGACTCAAAGTCTTGAGATAGATTTTCGTCATTTCTTTCTCTTCAAGAGGAGGACAAATTTAAGCAGCAACTTCACGCCATCTCTGAGCGTATTCCTTGAAGCTCTCTTTATCCTTTTGAGTCATGGCCCAGAGTTGATCTCTATCGGGAGCCATATCCAGATTGTACTTATACTGTTTGACGAAGGCCTCTCCGAGGTCTCGAAAAGTACGAATCTCTGAACTGTCCAAGTTCATGTACCATTTGAGTGCAGCACCAATTAGGCTATCTTGAAAATAATGAATGAGCAACTGTTGATTATTAGTCTGAGTTGACATCCTTCGAGCGTACATCACGAGGTGACTTTGTGGGCATGTATTCCCTTTGTACTTCTCTAAATCTGGTACTTTGAATTTTTGAGGAATCTTAACATTTGGAACCAGACAGAGGTCTGCAGCGTTCTTTCCAAATAGATCTTGTTCTCGGAGAGTCTTGAGTTCCTTCTGCATTTGCAGAAACTATTCCTGGAACTCGTCCAATCTTTCATACACGCCAGCATCCTCACTGAGAGCATGATGATATATTTTTCCATCTGGCAGAGGAAAAGTATGCACAATTGGCCGTGAAGAAGCTATGATGGCAGCAGATCTTGGTATCTCAACATTCTGTTGTGTGAAACCCATTGTCGTTGCTCTTGGAACTTCAAACTCTGGAGGTTTGTAACCCTTCGGTGGAAGCATATCCATTGTGACCCTTGGAACTTTAGAAACTGTGGGTATGTACCCTTCTGGAGTGAAGTTATACGGCATGCCCCAAGGTCGGTTGGGCGGTGTTATACCCCAAAATTTGCCCGCATCTTTTTTCAAGAAAACTCCAATCTAAAAATTAAGAGTCTCATATAATCATGGATTTCTATTTCAATAAATATCCTGACATGTGAAATACTTAGTTTTTAGAATTTTTCTTATACAGTATTTTGGCTTGCAGTTGAATTTATTCTTACGCAAACGCCAAATACTGTTTATTACTTCACACATGCTATTTATTTATTTACAGATAAATAGTACTGACACAATTTGTACAGAGTTAAATCTTTTGCAGGCGCAGAATCAGGAAGCTCAGACTGTACTGGTAACAAGTAGATTATTATTATCTTTTGTTTCCCATTAATTTTTGTACTATATTCCATTATTTTCAAAATCTTTTCAAATCTCTTTTTCAAAAAATCAAATCCTAACTTTATTCTATACATCTCTCTTTTTCCCAACACTATCATACACTTTCTTTCAAATCTTACTTCCACTCAAATTTTCCTTTTGTACGGAATCACTTCATTCCCCAACGTCTCTATCCTTCTTTCCATTCTATAAATACCTCTCATTTTTCCATAAAAATCTCACATCAAATTCTAACTCATCTCTCAAATTTCTACTTCATATCCATCCTTTCTTCTTCCCCGACAAAATGGCGAAGTGGTGGGAAACGTGTTTTCTTATGGTCATCACCATTGCTACGGTGATCATGTCTTTTTTCTGTCTACATATCCCGGAACACTGTGGACCTGGGATGCTTGCACTCCCAATCATCTACATGTTATTATTTGTAGCATGGGTTATTAATCGTCATTCTTAAAATTTGCCGTATTTCTTATTTCTTAAATGTACCGTTTATTCGTCGTACTGTTCAATATAGTATGTAATATTTGTACTGTCAGTATTAAATGTTGTACTATTTGTCATAATGTTGCTTAATTAATCAGATAATATTTTGTGTGTTTTTTTCCAGTCAAATATTCATTTTTCTGTGCATTAAATGATTTTCAGGGTTATTATCGGTAATTTTGCTCGCGTACAGTAAATATTAGTTATTTATTATGTCTGTGTTTTTAACAAGTCATGTAAATAAACTTTAATTTTTCACATAAAACAAAAAACAACAAAAAGAAAATTAACTTTGACTGTTGATTTCTCACTCTAACTGCTACATTAATACCTGAACAGTCAGTTGACAGTCAAACTGCTGGCAGTACAATTCTCAGTGTTTTGTACCATCAATCAAATCAATCTTTTACAATTCAAAATTCCAAGATTTTTGTCCTAGAAGTCTTCTGAAGATCACATGATTAGCAGAGACTCAACACTGCACAAAAATCATGTACGCTTAACTGTCTCCTACACAAACAGTCCCTGACTAGGGTTTTCTTGTTTTTACAGGAGAAACAAGTTTTTGAGACCTCAAATGGATTTCATGGACATCCATATATCTCAAAGTACCATCACACAAATTTTCAGACTTCAATTCACTCAGACGCACCGTCAGCAGCTCAAACAGTCAACAGACGACCCGTTTGACAAAAAAAGTCAACAGACAGTCAAAAATGAAATTTTTTGTCAACATCCATATTTTGTCAAAAGATTCATCATTTGATCATTGGATGATCATAATTCATCAAGGAAAGATCAAAAATCAACAAAACCCTAAGATTCAAAATTAGGGTTTTCTCCTAAAAAGTCAACTGAACTTTGACTGGCCATAACTCTCTCATCCTTCATCCAAAAAATTCAAACCAAATCTCATTTTGAAGGAAATTCAATTATCTTTCAAATGCAATTGATCCCATGGTCATTACACTCACCATTTGAAAAATATGAACAAAGACATTACAGGTCATTTTCAAAGTCAACAAAAAGACACTTTTTTCAAAAGGACACACAAGGAGCATCAAAACTCATTTTGACATGAGACCAAAGACATTGGTTAGAGGACTCTTTGTGGTTTCCAAAAAGTGCAAGATCTCCTTCATATGATAAAAATTGAGGGATTTACACCTTGTTGAAGTTGGCTAAATTTTGGGAAAATACATAAAACCAACATTGCTCAAAAATGTATTTTTTCCAAATGGGGCCAAGTTTTCATGGTTCAAACATGTTTGCTATGATATTATGGGCCTCCCAAGACCAAGACAAAGCCCACACCATTTTATCCATTTTTGGCTTAATTTTATCTTATTTTAAGATTAAATGATAAAAGAAAATGGAAGGATAATGGATAGCTTAGTTTCTAAGCATGAGTCATCCAAGAATCTTCAATTTTATGCAGAAGATTGAGGTACAAGGCAAGAGCATTGAAGAGAATCAAGACTTGGTCAACAATTCAAAGGTTTTAATATAAAAAAAATCAAGAATTCAACAAAGGCAACTAAAGGCTTCTTGACTTCAATTCTAAGCACAACATAGCCTATATAAAGGCTATAACACTTCACAAATGAGGAGAGCACGAAATTAGAGCCAAACTTCTGCTTGTAACACACTTGTAATCACTTAATTTTTTCAAAGAAACTTGAAATTCGAATTTTAAGTTTAAGTCATTTTCAATACAAACTAAGCATTCAAACATCTTCCTCAAGCATCACTGAACATATTCCAATCATTTCCAAGTCTTGAAACTCACTGAACCAAGTACTACAGGTCACGATTGGTTCGAACTAGAATCAACTTGTATCTCGTAATCCACGCATGCTTAGCAAGATGTAGACATATATTTGAACTTAGTTTGATGTGTAGATCATTTCTGGAAGTTTAATTGAGTTTTGGATGCTTGCACACGAATCTACCATTTTAGGGTTTTCTAGTTCAAATTTAGGGTTTTTAGTTAGAGCCAAAATTAGAACAAATTAAGGGCATGGTTGAATTCAGTGGAACAAGACGAATTGAATGGACCTATCGCGCCTAATTTCTATGCACGTTTACCCCTGTTCGCTATTTTTGCAGATTTAGGGTTCATCAATTACAGCGCTTTTGCATAAAAGCGCTGTTAAAAGTGGTGTCTGGAGGTTGAAGACGAAGACGTGTCCTCACCCCATTGGTTCACACGCGCGCGCTTTTTTAAATTTAATTTTTCTAATCCAGTGTGCTGCAGGTATATCACGTGTCACACGCCTTCAGGCCTTCCACCATCTGATTTCATTAATCTCCTCATCCAACGCTCTAGCCTTGCCAGTCCATGCTATAGACTCTATAACCACCCACATCTGATCACTGCTTATTTAAGTTTCAAAAAAAATATTTTATTTTCTAACATAAAAATATTTTATTTTTCTTCATAATTTCAATATTTTGCATAATTAATTAGTTTATATTTATATATTTGCTTTTTAATTATTTTAACCAATCAAAAAATCATAAAAAATTTGTTCTTCATATTAAATATTGTTTATATATTATAAGCTAATTTTGTACATATTTTGAATAATTTTCTCTTTAAGTTTTAATTATTTGTGTAATTATTTGCATAATTATGTGTTAATTAACTTAATCAATTTCAAATCAATTTCAAAAATTCAAAAAAAATTAGTTTTGTTTTAAAATTAATTAGCAAACATTTTGAACATATTTTGAACTTAATTTTTAGGTTTAAATTTTATTTCCACCTTTTCCTCATTTTAATTAAATTAATCATGCATTAATCATAATTAAAATAAATCATAAAAAATCCAAAAACATTTCTTTATTTTCTTGCTATTTAAATTCCTAGATAAATGTATAGGTTGTCAAATCTATGTAAATAGGCGTAGTTTACATTTCATGCAAATCGATGTAATAGCGTAGATTTACTTTCCGCATTTTACATTTCCGCATTTTAAATTCCAGCACATATAAACTGCGTGTATGTCAAAGATAAAATTGAACCGTTAGATCACTAACTCCAAAAGATAAAATATCTGAATTCAAACACAATCACACTTGCACCTCCTAAGGTAATCCCTTCTCATTCTTTTCAAAATCAAAGTCAAAATTCTACTGTTTCGAGTACAAAATCGAACCTTTTGTTTGTATCCGGTGAAAGGATAGATTTTTAAAGGAAATAGGATAAAGACCTTACAACTCAAGGTAGACCTCCTAATTTGCTTGCTCAAATCAAAACAAACAAAATTCTCATACACTGTTGTTTTTCAAAATAAAACTTTCCAAAAAGACAATACTTTGTATATATCCAAACAAGGATCATTACGAAGTTAACGTTCTTTTTTTCAAAAAAACATCTTTTGAAAGATAAAAAACACTTTGTATACATCCGCACAAGGATCATTACAAATTCAATTTACAAAGGTATTTGAAACCACATATGAGCATTTTAAAGCAATTGAAAAGTGATCGAAACAAGTGAGCTAAGCAAACTAAAGAGCCCATGGATAACCATGGATACAAAGGGTGCTAACACCTTCCCTTTGTATAACCTACCCCCTTACCCATAATTTCTTAAAGGTCTTTTTTCTGTTTCTTTTATAAACCTTTCCTTAATTGGATAAAATAAAAGGTCGGTGGCGACTCTCTGAATTTTCAAAATGTGAAAGCAGAAACAATAAAAAGAGTCAGTTCACGTATCTCTCTGCGAGAGGTATGGCCGAAAACGGAGGTCCACAGGCGGCATGGTATACTGAGGAATAGGAGTAGAAACAATCTCGGAAACCACAGTCCTTTGTGGCTCTTCTGGTGGAGGTTGACTTTGTGCAACCACCAGGGCTTCTACCATGCTGTTGAGCCTTTCAACAGATTATTTGAGAGTGACGGTTAGATCCGCGACAATTCTCGTGTCAGTGTTTACGATTAAAGCAATGCATGGAATTAAATTAATGTTTTTCAAGGAAACACCATAATTACGTTATGAAACATCAAACTTTTATTGATTGAGCGAAACACCGTTTTTTACCCACTTTGAAAAGGGAAATACAAAGAAACAAAGAGAAAAGACTTTAAAACTTTGATGAAGAGCCGACTTCACGTTCTAACATTTTCTTCTGTTTCTTGAGCTGAGCATTCTCTGACGTGAGTTGATCGAAGATCCAGGAAGCATGAGGGATATGATGAGAAAGTGACGATTGTGTTACTTGTCGTTCGAGTACTTCAAGTAACTCATCCTTCCTTCTTAGGATGTTATGAATCTCAACATTTTCCGTGTTGACGATTCAATACTTGTTCTTCCAAGCATTCCTTTCTTCACACACCTTGGTTAATGCTGCTTGTAATTTCTCAACATCAGTGGAGAAAATGAAAATTGGTTCCCTTAGGGGAATAGGTTCTTGATGCTGATATGGCATCCCGAGCTTGAATGCCCTGACGCGTACCCATTGAAGGTAAGGATCCAGGAAGATGCAAAGATGTTTTCCTAACAACCTTCTCCCTTTTGTGTGAATAAGACGCCAGGCTTGGACAATTTCCTTCTTCAGCATGTTACCATGATGGTCGATGTTTTTGAAGAACAAACACTCCAATTGGATACTACTTGGTATATTTTTCATGGGATAGTTGTATTGACGAGGGGCTAAAGCCGAATTATAACTGATTCCTCCCTTAGTTCCAATAAGGGGTACGTTGGGATAACTTCCGCAACTGAAGATGATCTTGGTTTCGTCGTTGTCACGAATACACCAATCAATGTCTGAATGAGTGAGGGACGTGATTTTCTGTGACCAGTGAAGGCCATCCTTCATGTTCCAGAAATTGCTAGACTTTTGCAAGTGCGAGACGAACTATTCGTATAACAACGGTACACAGCATGTGCTTAATCCTCCTTGATGCAGGTTTCTTGAATGCACAGAGTGGTAAGCATCTGCAAGCAAAGTTGGAACTGGATTTCCAATCAAGAAGATCTTAATTGCGTTGATGTCGACGAAGTTGTCAATGTTAGGAAACAAAAAAAATCCGTAGATGAGCAATGCCAAGATGTCCTCAAAAGCACTCATATCTTGGATGGTGACGAAGTACCAAGCTTGATCCATTAGGAACTTGGAGGGTAATCCTTGAATTCCTCCTTTACTCACCATATGAGTTCTGACGTCGACTAAGTTCAAGGGAGTAGTTACAACAATGATAATGTCGTCAGGATTCTTTTCCAAATTGGAGTACGGATCCTGCGCGTACACGGGTATTCC
Source organism: Vicia villosa (assembly GCF_029867415.1). Taxonomy (NCBI): domain Eukaryota; kingdom Viridiplantae; phylum Streptophyta; class Magnoliopsida; order Fabales; family Fabaceae; genus Vicia; species Vicia villosa. Next base: position 112,286,156 of record NC_081183.1, on the reverse strand, counting down.
AACCAGACGAGAGTACTCCTCCAACGTAGGCATGAGTTGATAATCTGGAAAGGTAAAGCAGTGATACGTTGGATCGTAAAACTGTACCAAAGTGGGAAGGATCCCATCCACAATGTTGGTATTGAGAAGAGGCCGAAGTTTTCCATACTTCTCCTTGAAAGCCTGGGGGTTGACCACCAGTTTTCCGAGCTTTTCCAATTCCTCGACCTTAGGAATGTTGAAGGTGTATTTCCTAGATCTCTATCTTCTGTAATCCATGGTAGATCCTTAATTCCTTTCTCCGTTTCTCTCTTTCTCTCAAGTTCAAAACGTGCGTTATTTAGTTTCCTTGAAAAACGACTCGAAAAAGACTTTTTTTTTCTGTTTTTATTATTATGAATGCATGAATGCGCACACAAGAGTTTTTAGCAAACATGGCATAGAAGGGTATAGTGGTCATGGAGTCACATCGCAAACCTTGCCCCAGGGTAAACTATGGATAAGGATTTTTGTACCTGTAGAACGGGTTCTAAGGGTCTCAGAGCTTTTGCTGAATCTTAAAGATACGTTGACTGGTATCTTCAAGAGAGTTTTCTATGAGTGTAGTATCTGCGTGACAATTACTTTCGTAATCACCACTCTACATCCTAAGAGGCTTTAAGTGGGGTTAATGTGTTTCTAGGTCCTCCTGGTACAATCCAGTCTCGGAATGCATTGGCGCAGTTAATCACAACCAGCCAGGCAAATCCCAAGAGTAGATTTAGAACCAAGATTAGAGGGTCTTCACCGAGAAGACATCCTCCATCCTATCTTATGTTGCACTCAAATTCGGGTATAGGATTTCTCACCACAAGGGGAATCAAGCCCTTTCCTGATACAGAACATATAAATATAAACAAGTATATATGCATCAAACACATGAAATGACACAGAGGTTAGGCAGGACCTCTCTTGATTGAGGGGGAATTTGGCATCCCTAATTCCTCATTAGGGTTGGACCAACACAGGTCAACCATTGAATTGGATGAAAACCAAGGTTATTACTTTTCCCTAGCAGAGTCGCCATTTTTCTATGGTGTCGTTTTTTTTTACCTCCCCGTTTCACTTGGGAGGACGGCACGCTAAACCCTTCACGCGAAATTTGGAAGGAGAAAGCGCACATTGCGGGATGAATTTTATTTCAGTTCATCCTACGATAGCACGCGAACTTTTTAATTATCCTACAAAAGAGGAAGGGGAAAAAGATCTCAAATAAACCCTAGGAGTTTGCTAAGTGTGGGGATTCACCTAGACTAGAAATTATGGAGCTAGGGAGGTCGGTTATACATAAGGAAGGTTTTAAGCATCCTACATATCCGTAGTACTCTACGGGAACCTTCTATGTGTCTATGTGTTTGTGTTTGTTGTTAATTGATTGGGAAATTTTCTCCTTTGTATTAGGAGGGAAAATTGAATTAAATGGAAAGAAAGACAGACTGACTGACTGACTATTTTTGGTTTTTGATTAGCTCGCTGAGATTCCTTGTGAATCTCATGCCTACATATCCCTAATGGAAGTCAGAGCTTTTTGTAGTTCGGGGAACTAATTAGGGAAATTAATTATTTTTGGATCCTTGCTTGAAGCTCAAGGTTGAAGCTTGAATTAAATCTCTGTTTATAGTAAAGAGACATGAAATCATCTTTACAGAGAGGTATTTCTACTATTCCACCAAAAACATTTAAAAGTGACAGAAAAGCTAAGATTATTTCATTAACAGAGGGACCTTACTTGTGTATGTGCAAGTATATCAGTCAAATGTCTCTTGAATGAAAGAAGGATTCTCAACCAAATTAGGGAAAGTTACACATGCATGGGTTAACTTGCCAGAGCATGTCTTTCAAAATCCTAAATGGGAGAATGATTAAAATTGAAATGTTTGTTTGTTTATTTGAATATGGTGAGATAGGAGAAATATCTCTCTATAGAGATAAGCTATGTCTATCTACTGTATGAAAGATTTGATTTTTAGCTGGCTTGTATGATGCCCAAGCTTGAGGCTTTTTTTAAAGGTTTTTTAATCACTCTGGGAGATGGCTCCACTGGGAATTTACTTAAACTAAGAAATTTTGTGTTCTGTACAAAGCCGAGAATTAAGGCTGACTCTAGCTGGAGAGTGTTTATTTAATGGATTTAAGAGTTTATTTAGTGCTCTGTACAAAGCCAAAAATTGTGGCTTACTATACCTAGGGAGACTCTATTTTGTTCCTTGTACAAAGCCCAAGGTTGTGGCTGACTCTTAGCTAGGGAAGTCATTATTTTCTGCCTTGTATGAAGCCCAAGGTTGTGGCTACTGTTGAGGAAACTGAGTGTGGATGACTCTTTGGTGAAAAGATCCTAAAGGTTAGGAATCTTTTGACACATGGAAATGAATTTTACCTGCCTTGTACAAAGCCCAAGGTTGTGGCTACTTGATGGTGAAGGACTCACTAGGGAGACTCTATTATCTGCCTTGTACAAATCCCAAGGTTCAGGCCAACTGTGGATAGGGGAATACCTATGAGTAGGGTTTTGACTCTAAGGGGAGTATGTGCCTTGTACAAAGCCCAAGGTTGAGGCTGACTTTTAAAATGGGGAAAGATCTACCAGTGTGGGATCTTTTGACTCAGAGGGGATTTTTGACTCTATTGAGGATTATCGTATTGTTTAGGAACTAAATGTTGACCCTACTTAGGGTTGTGCTTTCGTTAAGCAGAGATTGAGGAATGAAAGACCCAGGTTTGAAGATTGACCTTATTAGGGAATTTATTTAAGTGATTGACCTAAAGTAGACTCTATCGGGGAATTGGTTTTTATTGACTGAGACTTACCTAGGTGGGACTCAACTGGTGAGATTATCTTTTAAAGGTTGAATTTTTGGAAGCTAACCCTTTCCAGGGAATTATGACTTTAAAGGACAGATTTTGGAGGCTAACCCTTTCCAGGGGTCTATGACTTTAAAGGACTGATTTTGGAGGCTAACCCTTTCCAGGGGTTTTTGTTAAAATGAAGGAATTGGTGTGGAAGCTAACCCTTTCCAGGGAATTATGACTTTAAGGAGGAGTAATTAACTATTTGAGACTTCTTGTTTAAAGCCCAAGATTAAGGCTGACTCTGACTAAGGATAGACAGATTGAGACCTAAACTCTGCTAAGGAGGAAAATTATTGGAGGATAAGGATAAAGGTGACAGAGACTGTCCATGTCTCTCATTCCAAAAGGTGAACTCAATACTGAGATTGAGACATTCTTAGCTTGTTTAAAGTCTGGTTTTAAGAATAGAAGAAACTCACCAGGGTAGGCTAAAAGGTAACTAAAGACCTGTTCCTATGTTTATAAGAAACCTTATGGGTCCTTGTATACAAGCTCAAGAGAAAGCTGGGAATGCTTTTTCAGAAGCCTGTGGGTCCTCGTACAAAGTCCAAGAGGAGGCTAATCGAGGGTCATCGAGGGTCCTTGTTATAGCACAAGAGAAAGCTATGTGGTTTTGAACTTATTTTGGCTCTAAGCAAATGGGTAAGAGGTTTCACCGGGAATAAATCCTCTCTGGTGGATGTGCCCTATTTTTGTTCTAAGGTTTTTTTCAAGATGTTTCACCGGGAATAATTCATCTTGAGGTTTAAACTAAGAAAATCTAATTAGGAATGAGCCTTCACCGGGAAGACATTCTCAATTCTAGGCCATAGTCCTATAATATATATAGTTTATCTGTCCTAAGGTTTTACTCAGACGTAGTTCTAAACAATATATATACATATATATATATATATATATATATATATATATATATATATATATATATATATATATATATATATATATATATATATGACAGCAATTTAAATGAAATCATCAATTTACAAGATTTCATTTAAATTGCTGTCAAATATATATATATATATATATATATATATATATATATATATATATATATATATATATATATATATATATATATATATGTATATATATATACATATATATATATATATATACATATATATATATATATATACATATATATATATATATATATATATATATATATATATATATATATATATATATATATATATATATATATGGGTTAATACTACTTTATCCCCCTGCCATATAGGCGAGATTCGGTTTACCCCCCTCTAAAAAAAAACTTATTGGACAAACCTTGCAAAATAAAGATTCCATCAACTTTGACCCTGATCAATTTTTTTGGCCAAGATTCTTAGAATCTTGCCTACATGGCATTTTTGGGAGTGCTGACTGTACAACACATAAGCAATGTGGCACAGTCAGCACTGCCACGTGGAATTTAATTTTTTTATAAAAAAAATTTTATTGATTTTTTTTAATTATTATTTTTTTTGTTGATTTTTTTAAATTTTTTTTTTAAAAAAAAATTAATATTTTTTTTACGTTTTTAAAAAAAAAATTCAAATTTTTTTCAAATTTTTAAAATTTAATATTTTTTTCCAATGTTTTTTAATTATTATTTAAAATTTATTTATATATGAATTCGCAGGTATTTTTAAATCCGTAGGTAAATCCGCAGGTATTGTCAAATCCGTAGGTAAATTCGCAGGTATTGTCAAATCCGTAGGTGAATCCGCAGGTATTGTCAAATCCGTAGGTGAATCCGCAGGTATTGTCAAATCCGTAGGTGAATCCGCAGGTATTGTCAAATCCGTAGGTAAATCCGCAGGTATTGTCAAATTCGCAGGTATTTTTAAAGGTAAATCCCCAGGTATTGTCAAATTTGTAGGTAAATCCGCAGGTATTGTCAACTTCGTAGGTGAATCCGCAGGTATTGTCAAATTCGCAGGTAAATCCGCGGGTACTGTCAAATCCGTAGGTGAATCCGCAGGTATTTTTAAATCCGTATGTAAATCCTCAGGTACTGTCAAATATTTTTTAAAAACGTAAAAAAAAAATTAAAATTTTTTTTAAAAAAATATTAATGTTTTTTTTAAAAAAAATAATAATAAAAAAATTTTAAAAAAATCAACAAAAAAAATTAAAAAAAAAATTAAATTCCACGTGGCAGTGCTGACTGTGCCACATTGCTTATGTGCTGTACAGTCAACACTACCAAAAATACCATGTAGGCAAGATTCTAAGAATCTTGGTCAAAAAAATTGATCAGGGTCAAATTTGATGGAATCTTTATTTTGCAAGGTTTGTCCAATAAATTTTTTTTTAGAGGGGGGTAAACCGAATCTCGCCTATATGGCAGGGGGGTAAAGTAGTATTAACCCTATATATATATATATATATATATATATATATATATATATATATATATATATATATATATATATATATATATATATATATATATATATATATATATATATATTTGACAGCAATTTAAATGAAATCTTGTAAATTGAAAGCTAGATGGAGTGGAGGCCTTTGAAGATGTATGTACAAAGCCTTACCAGTAGCTTTATTATTTATTGGCAACAGTTGAAGGTTTAGTTGTAAACATTTGAATATTTTATTTAAAACAGAAGAAGTGAGGATGGACACTAGGTCACATAGGTATCTGAAGAGTTTCACTGGGAATAATTCCCTTCAAATACCAGAAGAATGTTTTGAAAACAGAGAGAAGATTTTGTAAATACAGTTTTGAAAATCAAAGTATGAAAAGAAAGAAAGTGTTGGGTCTTACACTCTATTAGAGGCCCAGTATTTATTGTACTGGTTGACTGTTATGAAAGCAGTTGTTTGAAAAGAATTAATTGAATATAAAAAAGAAAAAGGGTTGGGACTTACACTCTATGAGAGGCCCAGTATTTATTTACTGGGTATGAAAAACAGTTGAAGAGATTTTAAATGGTACAAAGTTTCGTTGTTTGAAAACCTTGATCGTCTGTTTAATTGAAGTTTGGAAACAGTTTTGAAAATTGACAAAAGTCAACTTAATTAGGGTAAAGACAAAGTTTATACCTAATTAAGACCTAAATGATTAGGGTTTTATCACAAAAAATATGTACAAGGTAATTAAGTTTTGAAAATCAAATGAAAACTATATTTAAAGTATTTTTAAAATACTAAAAAAATATGTCATTTCAAACGTAATAAAAATATATCAAATAAATAATTTTTTTTGTGATTTTTTATTATTCATAAAATAGACATGTTTAATGACAAGTGTGTGAAAAATCAAGTGAAAATAATTTAATTTGATAGGCTAATTAATTATATGAAGTTGTAAATAAAAATGAAAGGAAAAAGTAGTAAAAATATGGTTTTGTCTCCACCATGTTTTGAACCCACGCCCTTGCAATTACCAGCTCAAAATAACACCATTGGGCCAACGCGCGCTTGGTGTCATAGAGGTAACCCCAATGCCATATGTATGTTGTCAAGTGTATAGGACAGAAAAAAGAAAATAAAATCAAAAGGTCTGGGGCGAGGGGGATTCGAACCCCGGACCTTGGGCACGCGCTTCACACAAACTCTCTTTACCACTAGGCTATAACGATGTATTCGTTACGTATACGCCTTGTAATAAAAATATATTAAACTTGTCCCTGAATATTTGAAAATGGCACCACCACCATCTTCGTCTTCAACCTCAAGCTCTTCAATTTTTGAATTTCAGAACATGCTCATCTCTCAACCAATGGGATGATGTAAACATGAAATCCATTCTAAATTTCCTCACGAATCCAGATATGTAACTAATATTGATTTATATTAACTACAACTATCTAATTCTTCATAAAACACGAAGAACACATAAACCCTAATTTTAAAATTAAATGATGATGAAGATGAATAAATGAATGATGATAGAGGGGTTTTAATCCTCTGATGATGCTGAACAAACTTGTATCGAGATATATTAAAAAGAGTACTTAAATAAGAGAGTTAGAGTTGAAAAAATACCTCTGAAAATGGAGGTCGATGGCTATGGTGGAGGGCTTCTGGCTATGAATAAATGATCACAAAAGCTTCGTGGGGACTCAGTGATGCTAACTGAATACTTATTGCAACTTGAATGCTTCAAAATTGCTCTACCCGACCCCTCCTATTTGAGCTTCAAGTAAAAATGGAAGATTGTGATTCTGCACTTACAGATAGGCTGCAACCATCTGGATAGCTTCACTACACCCTAAGGAACGTGTTTGAATGCTTGGACTTGTTTGACACCCTCTGAATTGTTCTACATACCTCCAACTGCTTAAGATTCAAAGTGAAAGTGGCTATGGCGTTTCTCCACTTACAGAAGTGATCCAGGTGCTTCGATCACTTCTAATGAACCTCCTTGAGATGTTAGAAGGCTTACTTTCAAAAGAAGAGCTCTGGTTTGAAGAATTCGATTCTTCTTGCCAAAGAACTTTTGAAAACCATAAGCATGAGGGAGAGAAGGAGAAATCAATAATTGGAGTTTCTTTGGTGTGTCTAATGCTGAGGTATGCACTTGTATTTATAGGCAACTAGTTTAGTGTAATTGCAAAGGAGTGAGCTTGCTCAGTGAAGTCATTTTGGTTTCTTGGCTATAAAGAAATTCAAGGAATCTTGCAAATGTAATCATTGCATTTTAGAGCTAGCTCCCCATCCATTGATCTCTTCTGATCTTAGGGAACAATTCTGATGCAGAGGAGAGCTTCAATTTTTTGGGAGAAGATTCCTTTGGTGATTCATCCATTTGCCATAAATTCTCAAATGTAATCATTACATAATCACATGCCTTTGTTTTTGGGAATATTCTTCAATCCTTATGCAATGATGAAAATGAATGCATGGCATCTTTACTTATGTTTTATGGATCGTGTAGCATCAATTGGTAGAGGTATTTGCACAAATTTGCAAAGTTCCAAATTGTACATGACCTATAATTTCTCTTCATGAGGCCAACTTTGAACAAGCATAACTCCTAGCTCAAAATGAATTTGGAGAAGGTTGAGTATAATTTGGAAAGCCCTTAACATGTACTTCAATTCATTAGTTTTGAGTTCATTCAAAATCACTTGGGAAAATTGTGTAAAATGGGCCTAAAGTTGGAAGAAAACTAGGTTAAAAACACTTAGGATTTTTTCTAAGTTTTTATGATCTATAACTTCCAAAGCTCATATCTCTTAAATGATTGATCTCTTGAAAAAAGTTCCAATGTGAGAAGTTGTTTTATTTTGTGAGATCTACCACTTTCATAGTGCAAGTTTTTTGAGTTGAGTAGGTGAAATTTTGAGATCCATGAACTAGGTCAAAATGCACTAGTTTGACTTTTTGTTGACTTTTTTATTCTTGATGAGTTTTCTTGATTTTCCTTGGTCAAATGACTTCAATAATCATATGTTGATGATATTGATCCTTAAAAGTCATGGTTTGACCTAAAATCCTAAAAGTCAAAGGTGATCTTGTACAATTGACTTTTTCCAAATGAAGTGAAATCTTTGACTTTTGTGATGAATCAAGCTCTCCTCCTTAAATGAATGGTATGAATGGATTTTATGGAGTTAATAGAAGTTCCTGAGCCATGTTTTGAGTTGTGGACCCATGTTCTGATTAATAGTCAACTGTCCAGGTGAATTAGGTCTGAAACCCTAATTGTAGTACAATGATCGATGGATATTGTCATATGGATCATTTGAAGATTATTGAAACCTTTGAGTGATGCCCTTAATCTTTGTAGGGTTTCGCAAATGTAGTCCCTGATTTTAGTCCTTGATGGACTCAAAACCCTAGTTGAGCAAACTTGAGTCTCGATGACTGGTGTCTAATCAATCATAGGTGAATGAATGAATCATTTGAGTACCATGATTATATTAGAGGTTATTCTCATATTGATTGAACATTTTCCTGAACTCTCTTGTCCTTGAGCACCCTCGATTGAGTACCAGATAAACAAGTGACTGTTCTGAGTACCTGTCTTGAAATGTCTAGAGATATGACATCTCAGGGGGGTCAAAATTAGGGTATGACACATCCAGAGCATCTGTGTACTACACCCAGCAGAAGCAACATATTCTGCTTCTGTTGTAGAGAGGGCAACTGTAGCTTGCTTTTTTCTATACTAGGAGATCAGATGACTTCTAAGAAACTTACAGCTTCCAGAAGTACTTTTCCTTTCAACTTTATCTCCAGCGTAATCAACATCACAATATCCTACTAGGTTGTAATTTCAGATCTTCTGTAGACTAAACCAACATTAGTAGTACCTTTCAGATACCTCAGAATTCTCTTAACAACTGTTAAGTGAGATTCCTTATGATCTGATTGGAATCTAGCGCACAGACAAACACTGAATAGAATATCAGGTCTAGAAGCAGTAAGATATAAAAGAGATCCAATCATGCCTCTTTAGAGCTTCTGATCTACCTTTTTACTTACCTCATCCTTACCTAAAACACACGTTGGATTCATAGGAGTCTTTGCTTCTTTGCTTTCTGAAAGATTAAACTTCTTCATAAGTTCTTTCACATACATGGTTTGATGAACATAAGTTCCTTCAGAAGTTTGATTGATCTGGATCCCAAGGAAATACTTGGGTTCTCCCATCATGCTCATTTCAAACTCAGCCTGCATAGACTTAGAAAACTCCTTTCCAAGTGTAGCATTAGATGTTCCAAATACGATATCATCAACATAAATTTGGCAAATTAAAATATCCTTTTTAAAGGTTTTACAGAAGAGTGTTGTATCCACTTGTCCTCTAGTGAAACCATTATCCAGAAGGAAAGAAATTAATCTTTCATACCAAGCTCTGGGAGCTTGCTTCAGGCCATATAATGATTTCTTTAATTTGAAAACATGTTCTAGAGACTTAGAGTCTTCAAAACCAGGAGGTTGGTGGACATATACTTCCTCATCTATATAACCATTTAAGAAGGCACTCTTAACATCCATCTGATACAGAGTGATGTTATGTTGAGTGGCAAAAGAAATTAGAAGACGAATAGATTCTAACCTGGCCACTGGTGCAAAAGTTTATGTATAGTCAATGCCTTCTTGTTGACTATAGCCCTGAGTAACCAGTCTGGCTTTATTTCTTTCGACTTCTCCTTTTTCACTGAGCTTGTTTCTGAAGATCCACTTAGTTCCACTGATGTTAAATCCTTTTGGTCTTGGAACAAGATCCCAAACATCATTCCTTGTAAACTGATTAATTTCTTCTTGCATGACAATTATCAAGTCAGCATCCTCCAGAGCTTGATCAACAGAAGTTGGCTCAATCAAAGACACTAGACCAAATTGACATTCTGCATTGTTCTTAAGGAATGCTCTTGTTTTGATAGGATCATCCTTCTTTCCAATGATAACATCTTCTGGATGAGTAGAGTTGAGTCTAGGAGATCTTCAGATAGTTGGCTCTTCAAAAATTCTGAGATTCTCTAATGAAGCAGCAACTTGATCTTCTGAAACTTTGCTTCTGGGTTCTTAATGATCTGAGTTAGAGATTTCAATATCTGCAAAATTCTCAAACTTCTTTGGCTTTTCAAGACCAAGGTTATCTCAAATCTGATATTGATTGATTCTTCAACTACAAGAGTTTCAGTATTGTATACTCTGTAGCCTTTTGAGCGTTCAGAATATCCAAGAAGAAAACACTTCTGAGCTTTAGAATCAAACTTATGCAGATGATCTTTAGTGTTCAAAATATAACATACACATCCAAATGGATGGAAATAAGAAATGTTGGGCTTTCTGTTCTTCCCCAATTCATAAGGAGTCTTATTGAGAATAGGTCTTATAGTGATTCTATTCTGAATATAACACGTTGTATTAATTGCTTCTGCCCATAGATGCTTAGCCATATTGGTTTCATTGATCATGGTTCTGGCCATTTCTTGTAGAGTCCTATTCTTTCGCTCTACAACTCCATTTTGCTGTGGAGTTCTAGGGCAACAGAAATCATGGGCAATACCATTTTATTTGAAATAAATCTCAAAGAATCTGTTCTCAAATTCGCCACCATGATCACTTCCGACCTTTATGATTTTTTGCATTTCTTCTCAGATTGAATCTGAGTGTAGAAGTCAAAGAACACAATATGATACTCATCCTTGTGTTTCAAGAACTTTACCCACGTCCATCAGCTATAGTCGTCTATGATGACTAATCCATATTTCTTCCCTCTGACAAATGCTGTTTTGACTGGGCCAAACAGATCAATGTGCAGAAGTTCTAGCGTCCTAGAGGGAGAGACAACATTCTTAGATTTGAATGCAGGTTTTGAAAACTTCCCTTTCTGACATGTTTCGCAAAGAGCATCTGATTTGTATTTCAGATTAGGGAATCCTTTGACTAGATTAAGTTTGTTAATCTGAGAAATCTTTCTCAAACTAGCATGATCTAATCTTCTGTGCCAGACCCACTGCTCTTCACTAACAGACATAAGGCAAGTAACCTTCTGATTCTTAAGATCTTGAAGACCAATCTTGTAAATGTTGTTCTTTCTCTTGCCTGTGAATAGGATAGAGCCATCCTTCTGACTAATAGCTTTGCAGGACTTTTGATTGAAGATTATGTCATAACCATTGTCACTTAATTGACTTATGGACAATAAGTTATGAGTTAATCCATCTACTAGAAGTGCATTAGTTATAGAGGGAGAGTTACCCATACAAATGCTTCCAGAACCAATGATCTTGCCTTTTTGGTTCCCTCCAAACTTGACTTCACCAGCAGATTTAAGCATTAGGTCTTGGTACATAGACCTTTTTCCTGTCATGTGTCGCGAGCACCCAGAGTCTAGGTACCATGACATATTTTCCTTTGTCTTCTTGGATGCCAAGGATATATGCAACAGGTATAATCGTTTCCTTAGGTACCCACAATTTCTTGGGTCCACTTTTGTTAGTTCTCCTTAAGTTCTGATTGAACTAAGGTTTAGCATGAAGATTAACAAGAGGTACAGCATGATATTCCCTATTCTGAGTGGCATGATATTTTCTAGTGTGTGCAGCATGCTTCTTGGTGTGTATTAAATGAAAACTCTTAGAGTTAGATGTGAGCATTATATCATGAGAATGGCCAAACTTGAATTGATCATACAAGGGTTTGTAGGTGATTTTCATCTCATCAACCGGTTCAAGTTTATATGGGGTTTCACCCTCATATCCTATGCCAACTCTTTTGTTTCCACGAACTGCATATATCATAGAGGCAAGTTGACTTCTTCCAATACCTCTAGATAGAAATTTTCTGAAACTCAAGCCATATTCCTTAAGAATATTGTTCCCACTTGGAATAGACTTTTCTGAACTAGAAGATGACTCAGTATCTTTAGATAGTTTTAAAACTTTTTTTTTGAGTTCAGCATTTTCTATTTCAAGCTTCTTAGTTTCATATGCAAAGAGCTTTCTCAACTTTTTGTATTTGATACTAAGTTTAGCCTTAATTTCCAGAATTTCAGTTAAGCTGGAAACTAGCTCATCTCTAGAAAGTTCAGAAAATACCTCTTCAGAGTCTGAGACTGATTCCGATGTAGATTCTGATTCATCATCAACAGTAGCCATCAGCGTTATGTTTGCCTGGTCGTCTTCAGAGTCTGATTCTTGATCAGAAGAACCTGGGTCATCCCAAGTAGCCATAAGGCCTTTCTTCTTTTCAAACTTCTTCTTGGGCTTTTCCCTCTGAAGCTTTGGACACTCATTCTTGTAATGTCCTGGTTCTTTGCATTCAAAGCAAGTCACCTTCTTCTTGTCAGATCTTCTGTGTCTTGAAGATTCTCCTCTTTCAGGCCTTTTGGAACTTCTGAAGTTCTTGAACTTCCTCTGTTTACTCTTCCAGAGTTGATTTACTCTTCTGGAGATCATAGAGAGTTCTTCTTCTTCTTCTTTTGACTCTGACTCTTCAGAATCTTCTTCTTCGGCCTGAAAAGCGTTGGTGCATTTTTTATTATTTGATTTTAATGCAATTGACTTACCTTTCTTCTGAGGTTCATTTACGTCCAGCTCTATTTCATGACTCCTCAGGGCGCTGATCAGCTCTTCAAGAGAGACTTCTTTCATATTCTTAGCAATCTTGAATGCAATCACCATTGGGCCCCATCTTCTGGGCAAGCTTCTAATGATCTTCTTGACATGATCAGCCTTTGTATATCCCTTGTCAAGAACTCTTAATCCAGCAGTCAGAGTGTGGAATCTTGAAAACATAGCTTCAATGTTTTCATCTTCCTCCATCTTGAAAGCTTCATACTTCTGGATTAAAGCAAGAACCTTTGTCTCTTTGACTTGAGCATTACCTTTATGAGTCATCTTTAATGATTCAAAGATGTCATGAGCAGTTTCTCTATTTGTTATTTTCTCATATTCAGCACGAGAAATAGCATTCATCAATATAGTTCTAGACTTGTGATGATTCTTGAAGTCTTTCTTCTGAGCATCACTCATGGCTTGTCTTGACACCTTGACACCTTGAGCATTAACAGGATGTGTGTAACCATCCAGCACTAGATCCCATAAGTCACCATCTTGACAAAGAAAGTAACTTTCGAGTCTATCTTTCCAGTACTCAAAGTTTTCACCATCAAAAACTGGTGGTCTATTATAGTCATTGAAACTATTGCTTCCATTACCATTGTTGTTTTTTTCAGGTGTAGAAGTAGATGTAGTTGTTTCAACCATAATGACTTTGTGTTTTTCTCCCTGAATCTTTTATCTAACACGGTTAAATGCTTGAACCTAGAACCGGCGCTCTGATGCCAATTGAAGGATAGAAAAACACTTAGAAAGGGGGGAGGGGGTTTGAATAAGTGTGACTTTAAAAACTTATAAGATAAAAACAATGAACACAATTATTTTTATTCTGGTTCGTTATTAACAAAACTACTCCAGTCCACCCCCTTAGAGTGATTTACCTCAACTGAGGATTTAATCCATTGATCCAACTGATTACAATGGTTATCCCCTTAGAAAACTTCTAAGTCTTCTAGAGTATACAGATCACAACTTGATCACTCTAGGAAAACACCTCTAAGATTACTTCTTATAAAGTTGTAATCACAACAGTGATATTTCTCTTAAGTTCTAAGCTTAACACTCAATAAATATTACAAGAGTTTGTGAGGTTGAAGATGAAGTTCGTGAGCTTTGATTTTGACATCGTTTTTGTATATTGCACAAGTGTTCACTATGCTGCTTCTGATAAGAACTTCTATATATAGACGTTGAGAGAAGATGACCGTTGGGTTCTATTTAATGCTTTGCGTGAATAGTACAATGCTGCATTTAATGTTTCACACTTTTGTCAACTACCTCGAGCCATGCTTTTACTGCTTTTACTGACTTTGCCTTTTGTAGCCTCTAACGTTCCTTTTGTCAGTCAGAGATTAGACTTAATAGCATGTCATCTTGTACTTGCTTCTGAACTCAGATTTGTAGATAACAATGTTTGAATTTCAGAGTCAACAGCTTGGTGCAGAGAATCTTCTTGTCTTCTGACTTTGAAGAGGTTGAGCGTGATACCATTCAGAACTTCAGCGCTTCTGCTTCTGACTTCACGTTCTTCTGATGCTTCATAGTTCATGTTCTGATTATGCTTGACCATCTTCTGATGTCTTGCCAGAGCATGTTCTGATGTAGCCATCCAGAACCTTCTGAGTCAGTGCTTCTGAGCGCTGATTTGTGCATACTCTATATGTATTTCCTGAAATGGAAAACGCAAAGGATTAGAGTACTATATCGTCTTATACAAAATTCATATATAATGTTATCATCAAAACATAGAATATTGATCAAAACAAATCTTGTTCTAACAGTAAGTACCCTTCCCTCCATAGGGGTTTAGTTGGTTCATCCTGTCCTAAAAAATTAACGGGTTCTAGGAGACTCATATCACGGATCCTTCTCGAGGGCATTTATTTCAATTCAACACTCGAATGGTTGATCGAAACGATCTCGAAAGTTAGATCTCAATGAGCGTAGCCTCGGGTATCAAACAACCTTGGATCATGCCAAAGTCATCTATCTCACTACATTATAATGGCCAAAGATGAGCTTACTATGGTTCTAAAAGCTAGTTAGTGCACATAACACCACACGGTAGCCTAATGTTTTTCCTAATCAAGTTCGAGGAACATCAGTACAAACCAAAGTGTCGCACCTAACTGTGACTATCATATTGACTGCGCCAGTACATGTTGGACAGTCTCCATGATCTATTGTCACTTACCTAAGGAACTTAGAGCCGGGTGTAGGATCATTTACCCAAGTAAATTCCCAAACATCCCTTGAAAGTAAAGCAAGCAAAACAAATTATTTAAAGCAATAAAGAGTGAAAACAAATAAAGCAAACACCCAAATATAAACAAACAAACATTAGGGTTGAGTTGCATAGGGGATGGACCAGCAAGAGGTCAATCTGTCCCCAGCAGAGTCTCCAGCTGTCGCTCCCGGGATTTCAAAATTTCCAGTAAAAACACGACATAAACTTGAAGGATTGGATAGAGCAAAGTCTTTGTAACCAGAGAAGAGGGTAAGGAACTCGATTACGTGCATGAAAGGTATTAGCACCCTACACGTCCATCGTACCCGATGGGATCCACGCTTGTTGTTTAAATTATGGGTGTGTAAAAATCTATGTCTATTTCTTTAATCTAAAATGCATGCAAAATGTAGGGAAAAGAAAGAGTTATACTCGCGTGAGCCTACCCCACTGCCTACGTACCCTTTTGCGATCAGAGAGATTGTAGTTCAGCTACCTAATTTTTTTGTTGTTTTTGTGTTTTTTAGGTGACCGATGTTACATTCACAATTCGCTACTCGACCTTTGGAGACTTACGCTGGGAATGGAAAGGAAATAACTCGTTTGATAAAAGAAAATCAAAGAGTTTGTTTTGTGTTTTTTAATATGCATGAAGGATATCCTAAGCTAGGTGAGGGAAAGCTTGCTACCTAAGTTGGCATAAAAGAGGGTAAACCTAATGTCCGAAGTTCACAACTTGAACTGAACTATAGGGGAACACGCAAAGAGATGCCTCATGTAGAGGGCTTTGGGAGGGATAGAAATGGCCTATGGGAGACTACCCTAGTTCTAAACCTAGTTGTTGTCATGCAAAGTTGTCCTAGTGTTGAGATCAAGAGCGATTACGATGAACCTAAGACAAAAGGAAGTTTATTGTGTGAAAGGGAGTGATACGAGAAGACGAGGATTTGTTTGGATTTAGGGAGAAACGAGACTTATAGCTCAAGGAGAGGCCCAAATTTAGATTTTAAGGAGGTATGAGACTTATAGCTCAAGGAGAGGCCCAAGTTTGGATTTTAAGGAGGTATGAGACTCATAGCTCAAGGAGAGGCCCAAGTTTGGATTTTAAGGAGGTATGGGACTTATAGCTCAAGGAGAGGCCCATGTTTGGATTTTAAGGAGGTATGAGACTTATCGCTTAAGGAGAGGCCTATATGGTCTAAGAGTAGTTTCACCAAGAATAATGCTCCTCTTAGTACCATTGCACGAGTAGATTTGATTTGAATGAGAGTTTAAATGGAACGATTAGTTGTTAAGAGAAATGAGTGAAAAAAACTCTAATAAACAATAATCAACAAGGTGATAAATATTTGCAAGGCGGATTAGGGCTTACACCTTAAGGGATGCCCATGATAATATTTAGTAAAAGAACTAATTTAACTTATCCGGGCGAAATAAAATAAATACATCAAAATGATCAGTGTGAAATATCGTGTATTGAAAAAGCACTCTGCGCGATCAAATTGCGAAGTTTTACCCGGTAAAAGGCTCAGACAAATCGAAAAAAAGGCCTGATATCGACTTGTCCGAAAACACAAAATGAATACACCAAAATGATCAAAGCGAAATATTAAGTATGAAAAAACACATCGTTTGGTCAAATTGTGAAATAAATTTTACCAAGAAAAATGGCTCTGACGAATCGGAAAAAAGGCTTGATATCGACTTGTCCGAAAACACAAAATGAATACACCAAAATGATCAGCGCGAAAAAGTAAGTATGAAAAAACACATCGTTTGGTCAAATTGTGAAATAAATTTTACCCGGAAAAAAGGCTCAGACAAGTCAAAAAAGCGATCGGGACGTGAAAAAGTCAAAATTGCGCACACCTGGTTAAACTACGTGAAACGTAGAAAAAAAACATTGGTGTCTGCAAACTCGACTTAAAAAATATCTGAACACTGATTTTATGCACAATTGACTTTCTCCTATAAAAACCCTAATTTTGAAATTGTTGACTTTTGATCAATTTTGGGTTTTCTTGATGAATTATGACCAATCCTTGATCAAATGATGAATCCTAAGTCAAAATGTTGATGTTGACCATAAATTTAATTTTTGACTGACTTTGACCAAAATGACCATTTTTCCCCTAGTGACTGATTGATCAGCTACACTTCAAATTGAACTTCAATCTTGTGATCATAGGTGCCTGATAATATATGGATACATGTGACATCAATTTTAAATCAAAAAATTGATGAACTCTTGATTAAAACTGAATTCCTAGTTTGGATCGTCTGTGTAGGGGAATGCTTATTGAGCTTCAAAACCCTAGTTCCTCTGGATCTTATGTGCAATTCTTCAAGCAATGATGTTTCAAATGATGATATGAGGATTATGATTCAGGAAATTATTCCATTCAAGCCTTAGTAATTGAATTAGGTCAAAACCCTAATTTGATCAGTTGTGTTTGTAGAAATGTGATTCGCTTTAGGAGGCAGACAACCTTCAATCTTCTGATGATTCCATGAGATGAATGAGGCACTTTGTGGTATGAGAGAGCTTTGTACCTTGAGAGACCTTGAGCTTGAGATAATAAGGCCCTCCTTGGTCACATAGTTGATCCTTAAGTACATTGGTCCCTGCACATTGTGAGAAATAAAAATGCAATATGATTTTTATGATGAAATGTGTGAATGTAGTATGATGTATATGATGAAATGTATGTTGAAACAAGATGGCAAATTTTGGGGTGCAACAACCCCCTCCTCCATAGCCCAAAGATTGAGAATAAAAAGTTTTATTAACATTTGAATGGATATTATTCACTTTAGGCCCACGAATAAGATTTTTTGAGGCCAAAGCATCATTTGAAAATAACCTTATAAATAAATTTTGACAAAAAAAATTACTCAAACACCCTCAAGATTTTAGGATATGGAAGTAGGGATGTTCGCGGTGCGGTTTGAGCGGTTTGAGGTTAAAAATCATCTAAACCGGGAGAGAAAAAACATGCGGTTTGGTTCGGTTGGATTTTAGAAAAAATCCGAACCAAACCAAACCAACGCGGTTGGTTCGATTTTTTGAAAATATTTTATTAATCCATGCATGCACATATATGACAATATAACTTTGTATTTAGTCATTCAAACACTACTAAATAACAACAAAACTTATCTTAATAAATTTGTATTGATTTTTTATTGGTTGTTTAAATGCCTTTTTTTTTTTTTCTACAATTTGATTCCATTTAATTTCTTTCCTTTTTTTTCTTCTAAAAAAAATAAAAATAAAACCATTTAAGAGATATAATAGGGGGAGGCGCCCGATTAAAGTGTAAGAACATCACATGAAACTAATGACATTCTAACTATATTGACATTTAAAAAATCTAATAATATTTGCACACTAAAATAAATATATGAGTTTATAATGATTGACTGGTTAAAAATTTTTTTGGATAACCAGCAGGATAAAGTCATTGTGAAGATTTAAAAAAAAGTGTATTGCTAAGAATATAAAAGTAAGCTCAGAAAAGTACAAAATAGCGGTTTTATTATATTCCAAAAGTTGAGATGTGATATGCGGTTTTATTATATTCCAAAATGGAGCAAAATGGAATTAGAGCCGTTGGATCTAGCATTTGTGAGTTGGCAACATCTAGGCCTCTAACTGCAGAGAATTGGACATAAGAAAACTGGAGAGGAGCTTCTCCCGCTATATATATATATATATATATACTAGTATCTCTCAGCCTCTCTCAAACAAAGCAAATTATAATTTCTTCACTTACCGGAAAACAAAAACTTTGACTAAAAACAACGAACAATGGCAAATTCCTTTGGTGTCGTTGTCGATAATGATAAATTGGATGAAATGGAGAGATATATTGGCAAAACAAAAACCCAGGAAGATAGAGCAAGAGAAGCTATTCATCTGATTAATGAAGACGATAAGGACGCAAAAGCTGCAAAATATGTAGATACTGTGAAGGAGTATTATGGTTCGGGTGTTTCCACGTTGTGCCTAGTGTACAACGCAACTGGAGAGACTATCTCTTATGTTACCGACCATGACTGGTATGGCTTCATTAGCCGAACTCCGTATCCTACGGAGATCGGTAATGGCCAATGGGGAGCCTTTCAGCATGTCCATAACACCGGTGAAGCCTCCGGTTCTGAAGGTGCGGTCGTGTACCGCGGCAAGAACGCGGATGGAAATTACTGTGACTTTTTGCTTGCTTGGTCTACACCTTGGGGAACTTGGTACAAAAACAAGGTAAAAAACATTTTATTGTTTAGTAATTAAATTATTAGTCGAAATGTATGCTTTTGCATACAAGTAGTGAACTAAATCCCCTCTCTTTGTGTAGGCTTACTGTGAGCTGGGTGCAGTTGGCAGTTTTCCAGGACGTTGGGGTGATATATATGATAACATAAATAATGGCGATTATTCCGATAAAGTTGACAGGGATGGGATCAAGATAAATGTTGATACTGCTACCGGCGGAGCTCCAGTGTTTAAGGCAATCATCAAGATCCCTTTTAGTCCATGATCATCAATATCACGATGGAAGAGAAGTCTCAACTCTCAATAAATTGTTATTTTTCTCGTGTTTGTATTATCACTTGTTAGTTCACTTATTTCCTGTGTTGTGTGTCCATTTGGAATTACTTTTGTATCATGTGTATAATAAGCTTCAGTATGAATAATTGTGTAACTTGTTTGTTATTAGATGCTTTTCGTTGAGCAACTTGTACTTTTGTATCAAGTGTATGAGCTTCAGTATGAATAATATTTGTGCAACTTGTTTGTTATTAGATGGTTTTCGTTGAGCAACTTGTTTTTTTATTAGATATACTCCCTCCAACCCTTGAAGATTCTCACATTTTGACTTTTTCACTTTTTAAAAGTTCATAATTATCTATTGGCTTGTATTTATCCATTGGATATATGTTTGTATTTATCTATAGGTAGAGTAATACTATAGTTGGGCACTCTTGAAGAGTCTATATAATTCTTATCTTCCTCCCGTTGAAGGAACAGGTGAAAGCAATCAATATACTCAATAAATTCTATCAATATTGCTCTTGTGTTAATATGCCTACTTCAGCTGCCCATCCAAATTTTATTGCTCAATAAATTTTATACGTATATTACAAAACTCTATCACCAATTTTATACAAAGTATAAAAATACTCCATATCAATAAAATTTGTGTAAAGTACAATAATATGTCAATAAATTTGTACAAAATACAAAATATGTCGATAGATTTATGCAAAATACAAATGTCTTAAAATTTGTGAAACTTGGAAAAATATATCATTAAACTTTGTATATAATACATCTTAACATATCAATGGATACAGATGATTCAAGTTTACTAGAGCCTTTTCAGGCTTTCACATAAGGAACACGTACTATATATTACAAGGGCAACAAGATGCCAAGAAGACATCAGAAATGAACAGTCGAAGAATTAAGAGGCAACGAGACCATAAAGGTTGAGACCATTTACGAATAACAATGATCTGGATACTACATCAGATATCTTTATATCAGGAGAGCTGATCTGTCGAGTCCTGGAACAATTGCAAATGAAAATGTTGCGAGAAACTGACTCGATAATACAGTTACTGAACTTTGCTTCTTTTCTAACAGCAAGAGAGCTTCCAATGATTACTCATCACTTTGAGTTGATAAAAATTCTTTGTTGAGCCTCTATGTTACAAAAATAATATCAATAAATTTGGGCAAAGTACAAAAATCTGTCATCAAAATTGTGCCAAGTACAAAAACAAATAATCAAATTTGTAACAAAGTAATTAAAATAATTTAACTACTGTGATCTCTAATAACGTAACAACATATAGCCCTAAACAGTAGAAAAACTACAGCAAAGTTGCATAGAAACAGCACTCAAATGCACAAACATGACATTATAAATAACACCAGAAATAACCTCCAAGTGCATCACATATGTGATGTGTGCCAAAGTCGAAGGAAGGAGGATAGTTCGACACTGATCCGCTATCGAAATTTTGATCAGTCAGAACTTTGATGGTGTATCACATCGTTCGCTGCAACATTAGAGCTTTGAACCAAATAAAAAATTATGTCAAGTTAACATTTCCAAGGATAAAAGTAGCATGGCTTTGAAGAGAACTGGATATTTACACTATCAATAAGAAGCATGAGAGAGTCGGCCTATAACTTTCTCTAGCGATCTTTCATCAAACTAAAAGAATAAAATCAGTGCCGGCCCAAGGGCCAAGCTATCATACTAGAGCTTTAGGCCTCAAAAGTTTAGACTTAAAAAAGGCCTCAAATTTTTTTTCATTTAATTAGTGTTTTAGAAATAGATCTCCAAAAATACTTCATTTAATATTTTCAGAAGTGTGTTTCTGAATTTTGAAAAAATTAAAAAAAATAAAATTATTTCGAAAATATATTTTCGAAATAGAGATATTTTTGATTTTTCGCTGTAGTTTCTCCCCATAAGGGATCTACAAAGAAATTTCCTAAGTTAATGATAATAACAATTATATTAATTTAAATATATTATCACCTCGTACAAGCAGTGAGATAGGAGTATTATATTTGTCGTTGTCTAGATGGAAATGTCAGACATTATTTTGGTCGCATTGCTAGATAAATTTAAATATATTACTCCCACCTTCACAAATTATTAACTTCTTAATTGACTTCTTCGTAATGGAAACAAATGGTGTGGCAACTAATTTAATGATTTTGTTTTAATAAGCAGCAACTAATTTAATGATAACTAATAAGTTATTCGGACCATCTGAAAGTGATAACTAATAAGTTAATGATAATAACAAATTATTGAAGAAATGGTCCTCTATCTTAATTGACTTCTTCATAATGGAAATAAATTATTGGTGAGACAACTGGCAATAATTTAATGATAGCTAATAAGACACATGGTGTAAAAACACAAAAAAAAAAATTGTTTTTGAAGATGTAATTTCAAAATCAATTTCTTTTGAGAGATAGAGAGAGGTGTTTTAGAGATGCATATCCTAAATATTCTAATTTTTAATCTTAAAATGTTTGGAATATACGTTTCCAAAAAATTTTAATAATTATTAAAAAAATTAAAATCAAGGTGAATCAATACAATTAATAATATAATTAATTATATTAATTAAAATATATTATAAAATATATATGAAGATAAATATTTTATAACATATATTTATTGATGGCACGAGTTGCACGAGATTTTACTTGTTCACTTTAGCATGTGGAGATACAAATTCAATTAATGAACCACAAAGTTTCTATACTATTAAAAAATGAGAACCATACATACAAGTAAAGGATACAAAACTTAACCAAATATAATTTCTCCTTAAAGATTTATAAAGTTAATATTTACATTAATTAAGAAAGTTCAAATTTTATATATTATTTTAAAATATATTTGATAAAAATATATAAAAATAAGTTTAATTAATTTTATTTTATAAAAAAATAAATTAAACGTAATTTATATATGATTTTATTATAAAGAAAATAAATTTATAAAAAAAATAAATATTTTTTCCTTATACAAATAACTATGGTTAACGTGAAATTATTATTTTTATTATTTGGCATTTATGATTTATTGAAATGTAATTTTGTTTTCATTAAAGTGTATATGAATTAAAAATAAACTAAAATTCTATTTTTTTTTAGCTTTCGCATCGGTTTCCGACCACTGGCCAAACGTTGTTTCTGCTAAGAATCGAATTCGATATTCGCCGAATAACGTCCTTTGCAGAGACTCGTTTGCCACTCGAGCGCAAACACTTGGTTAACTAAAATTCTATTCCATTAAAATCAAAATTGTACCATAAAAAATCTTAATTTTAACCATGAATTAAAATTTATTAAATTTCCAATCAATTTAAGGATATTTTATTTACTCATCAATTATTCCAATCAATTTAATGATATTTTATTTACTCATCAAACCCCACTTTTAATGAAAATAAAAAGCATTTATTATTGACTATCTAGGAGGTTAGAAAAATCTGGAAGCAATTTTTTGAAAGTATATTTTCAAAATCTTTAAAAATTAGTGTTTTTGTAAATGTATCTCCAAAAATACTCCATTTAATATTTTCAGAAGTGCAATTCTGAATTTTGAAAAAATTTTAAAAAAAAATTACTCGAAAATATATTTTCGAAATAAATGTATTTTTAGTTTTTCGCTGTAGCTTCTCCCCATAAGGGGTCTACAAAAAAAATTTCTAAGTTAATAATAATAACAATTATATTAATTTAAATATATTATCACCTCGTACCAGCAGTGACCTAGGAGTATTATATTTGTTGTTGTCTAGATGGTTGTCATCGTTAGAAAATGTCAGACATTATTTTTGTCTCATTGCTAGATAAATTTAAATACATTACTCCCACCTTCACAAATTATTAACTTCTTAATTGACTTCTTCATAATGGAAACAAATGGTGTGGCAACTAATTTAATGATAGCTAATAAGTTATCCGGACCATCTGAAAGTGATAACTAATACTCCTTCCGTCCCAAATTATAAGAGAAATTTACTTTTTAGATTTATTGAATAATTAATGTATCTGGTCTGTATATAGACCAGATACATTAATTATTCAATGAATAAAAAAGAGAATTTCTCTTATAATTTGGGACAGAGGGAGTAAGTTAATGATAATAACAAATTATTGAAGAAATGGTCCTCTATCTTAATTGACTTCTTTATAATGGAAATAAATTATTGGTGTGACAACTGACAATAATTTAATGATATTTAATAAGACATCAGGTGTAAAAAAAAAATAAAAAATTGTTTTTGAAGATGCATTTTCGAAATCAACTTTTTTTAGATGTGTATCCGAAATATTCCAATTTTTTATCTTAAAATGTTTGGAATATACATTTCTAAAAAATTTTAATAATTATTAAAAAATTAAAATCAAGGTGAATCAATACAATTAATAATATAATTAATTATATTAATTAAAATATATTATAAAATATATATCAAGATAAAATATTTTATAACATATATTTATTATGGCGCGAGTTCCACGAGATTTTACTTGTTCACTTTAGCATGTGGAGATATAAATTCAACTAATGAACCACAGAGTTTCTATACTATTAAAAAATGAGAACCATACATACACGTAAAGGATACAAAACTTAACCAAATATACTTTCTCCTTACCGATTTATAAAGTTAATATTTATATTAATTAAGAATATTCAAATTTTATATATTATTTTAAAATATATTTGATAAAAATATATAAAAATAAGTTTAATTAATTTTATTTATAAAAAAAATAAATTAAACATAATATATATAAATTTTATTATAAAGAAAAATAAATTTATAAAAAAAATAAATATTTTTTTCCTTATACAAATAACTATAGTAAACGTGAAATTATTATTTTTATTATTTGGCATTTATGATTTATTGAAATGTAATTTTGTTTTCATTAAAGTGTATATAAAATAAAAATAAACTAAAATTCTATTCCATTAAAATCAAAATTGTCCCATAAAAAAAATCTTAATTTTAACCATTAATTAAAATTTATTAAATTTCCAATCAATTTAAGGATATTTGATTTACTCATCAATTATTCCACTCAATTTAAGGATATTTTCAATTAATATAGTTTTATTACTCGTCAATCAATGATACTATTACTAACCCCACTTTAAATGAAAATAAAAAGCATTTATTATTGACTATCTAGGAGGTTAGAAAAGTCTTGAAGCAATTTTTAGGAAGTATATTTTTAAAACTTTAAAAATGAGTATTTTTGGAAATCCATTTTCAAAAACACTCCATTTAATGTTTTCGAAAGTTATTTTCGAATTCCGAAAAATTTTAAAAAAAAATTATTTTGAAAATATATTTTTGAAATAGGAGTATTTTAGGTTCTCTGGTAGGACTCTACAAAGTAATTCTATAAGTTAATGATAATAACAATTATATTAATTTAAATATATTATCATCTGGTACAAGCAGTGACCTAGGAGTATTATATTTGTTGTTGTCTAGATGGTTGTGTCATCGTGGTCCCTTCCATTGTTCCAAATAGTATAGAAAATGTCACATTATTTTTTTTGCATTAAATTTAAATATATTAGTAGTATCATCTCTTGTCTCTCTGACCAGTTATGTTTTCACACTTAATTATGAGCACATACATTTTTGTCTTTTTTGTATCAATTGTATTTTTTGTTATGACAAGAGAAAATAATAATATTATAATGCTTTGAATAGACAACTCAGTAAAGTAATCAAATGTTGTTTTCATTAACATCTCAACAAGCTTACCTACTTATCTAAAGTCACAATTCATCAATTCATTTTGTTGTTGTTGATTAATTATTCTGAGAGAAAGACAAAAATAAATTATGCCATGCAAAAATTTTTTATTGACCCCTATTAGAAAACCTCCCGCAAAAATTTCAAAATACTCCTGTTTCAGAGCATCTCTGATGTAAATTTTTTTTAAAGATTTTTTCAGATTTTGGAGATGCATCTCTGAAAAAAATCTCAAAAATTGAAATTTTGATTAATTCGGAGATATATCTCTGAAAAACCCCAATTTTTTTTCCGGATATCATAAATTTAATATAATTTATGAGTTATAAATAATAATTATTATATATTTCTATTCTGATAAGTGTTTTAAAAACCGGGCATCAAACCGGTAAGGGTACTGGGTCATTGGTTTATTGGTCGAACCACTGAGTCATTGGTCAAACCAGCATGATTAAACCGGATAACTCGTTTGAATAGACCTGTCGTTATAACAAAATTATATATGTATAAAATCTGTCGAACCGGATGATTCAGTCCCTACAAAATATAACTAGTACTTAAATTTTTTAAAAATATCATATTATAAAATAATTCACAAGTTCATAATTTAAATTCAAATTTTACACATAAGTATCACACACAATCAAATAGTACATAATTATAAAATATAAACAAAAGTTTAATCACAATATAATTTAGTTGAATAATTTATAACAAAATAATTTCACTGTCTACTAAATTTAATTTCAATAAAAAAATTGTTTCAATATTGAGATCTCCTTCTTCAATATCAAAATCATCTGTAATAAAATCAACCGCATCTACAACCATTTTTTATTTATTTTATTTATTTTATTTTTTATTTTAATTTTTAATTAAAATAGTCAAAATGACATTGTTTTAATTTTTTAAAATTAAAAAATTAAAAATATTAAAAAATGCATTTAAACCACCGGTTCACAAAAACCGCCGATTTTAGCGGTTTACACCGGTTTTGACCAGTTCACACCTGTTCAATGACATTTCCGATCCAGCTATTGAACCAGACCGATTACATGACCGATTCCCAGTTCGACCGATCCGATCGGTCGGTCCAGTCCGGTTTTTAAAACACTGATTTTGATTCATATTTTAAAATTTAAAAATAATTTCAATTACAAAAAAAAATTCAAATAAGTTCAATTATTAAAATATAGTTATAAATAATTCCAATTCATGTTTCTACTATTGATAATAATAATGAAATAGATCAAGTAAGAATAATGATAATAATAATGATAAAAAAAATCATTTTTCATAATTAATTATGATAAAAAAAATCATTTCATTTTTTATTTAGTTAAAAAAATTAAAATAAGATTTTGTCTTAATTTTATTTAGTGAATAAATTTTATATTTAATTTTATGCAAGAGTAATAATTAATTTTTGGTGCTCATATGAGAAATCATATATATACTATAAAAAATGATGCGTATTTTTATGATTGTTAAAAAAAAAATCTTACAACACATTCTTTAATATATATTTTAAACATGTTGTTTTTAGTTGATTAAATTTTACACTCCTACAAAATTACTTAGTCTAATTTTAATTGGATATGGATCCTCTGCAGCCTTTTGTATGCCGCCCTCTTTCCGGCATGATTTTAACCTTTGATTATAGTCTATAATATTTTGTATTAATTATCAATCATTGGATCTAGAGCAGAAAAATGAGCTGAATGCAAAATGCTGGAGACGATCCATCTCAATTTTAATTTGTTAGAACCCTGTAAGTTTTAATTTGTCAAAGAGAAACCATTAGAAAATTAGAATAAGGCTAGCATTAATATTATTTCTAGTCTGAAAACAGAGAACTATCAGTTTGAGTGTAAAAAAAACATGCAATATTTTAAATTTTATTTCAAATTTATTTATCAAACAAATAATAAATCACTTAATGGAATTTAATATTTATTTTTATATGAATGTTGTAAAAAATAATAAAATGTAAAAGAATTTAATTTAATTATTATTATTATTAAATTTTAATTTATAGGACTTCATTTAAATTAAAGTAATCCGCTAACATTTTATTTTAAAAAGTAAATGTAGTATAATTTTATCAAATGCACAATACGCTAGAGCACAAAGTTTATCATAAGAAAAATAGAAAATAAATATCTTTATTATTATTATTATTATTATTATTATTATTATTATTATTATTATTATTATTGTTATTATTATTATTACATCTTAATTATAATGATATATATATATATTTAATAATATAATAAAACATATAGTGAAACATATAGTTTTTTGGCTTAAAAAAAAATATTCCCTCTTTACTCCTTTTTTATCATAAAAAATATTTGCAAACAAACCCCTCACAGCAGCTAACTTTTTACCCCACCAAAACTTGTACTATAAATGTGGTGACATAGAAGCATTTATTTGAGGTAGTGCACTTCAAAAAATAGATCACAAGAAAGAGAGGAAAAAAGGAAAGAAAATAAGATCATGAGTGCTTTTGGAGTACCAATAACAGATGAAACCTTAAAAGCTATGTCGAGGTATAAAGACAAAACAATAACACAAGAAGATAGAGCAAGAGAAGCAGTGAGGCTGATCCATGCCGAAGACAAAAATTTGAGTGCTCTCAACCATTCATTGACTCTTAAGTCTAGTTATGGTGACGGAGTTTCCACACTTTGTCTTCTCTATAATGCTACTGGGGATACCCTTGAGATCGTGGATGACCAAAAAAAGGATTGGTTGGGTTATGTTTATAAGGAGGAGCCGCCACGGTCCTTCGACAACGGCCAGTGGCTCGCTTTCCTCCACGCACATCCAACCTCGGAAGCTTATGGTTGCGAAGCTGCTCGGGTATACCGTGGAAAGAATATTAAAGGAGATGTGCGTGACTTCCTGGTTGCTTGGTCTACCCCATGGGGCTCCACACAAAATGCAGTAAGTTTTCTATTTGCCTTTTTTTTAATGGTCTATAATGCACATATTTTTATATTTTTAGTGATTTGAGCCCCTATTTTAGCTTTTAGAGGAGCTGATGTACATACTCTTAGCTTTCAACTTCAAATTACTCCTATTACACAATTTAACGTGTTATAACAAAATGATGCTATATCGCCTATATGTTCAATATATGAAGATAGGAAACAACTCTGTTAAATCTTAATCTTCTTCATATTATGCTGATAATTTTATTTTCTTTCTCATAAATTCTTTTAGGAATATATATAATCAAAACAACTTTTAGGCCCTATTCCTTTCACTTGAATTTTGCAAAGGTGATATTGTTTTTACTTATTAAAAATAGAATAGATAAATACTTGATGAAATTGATAGTTACTTGTTACAAGAACTGATTTCTACTGACCCGTTGTATTTGTTAATTGATTATTTTTACCGTTTAATTGAATAAAAGTTAATTTAATATATTGATCAAAACTCATACATGATATTTTTCTACAAGTTAAAGAAAACAGGGCATGGTATCATACAATGCTTGAGTTTTTAAACAAATAGCCATAAAATGATCATACATTGGTTTATTGTAGGCTTACACCGAGGTCCGTGAAAAGGACCACTTTCCATCTTATTGGGATTACATTAAAGAGCAAAAGCTAGAACAAGCTGGCAAAATCACAAAGGATGAGACAGACGAACACTGTGCCTCAACAGTCAGTATTGGTGGCATCACTTCGCCAGAATTCATTGCAATACTCCAGCACAAATTTAGCCCATTGCCATGAGGCAAATCAACCCCTGAGTTCGTTGCACAATAATTAATAATTAATAATAAAAGTGCACTAATCGTGTTTATGTTATGAGTGGTATGCTTGAATGCTCAATAATTAGTAGTCAAAGTGCACTAGTCGTGTGTATGTTATGAGATGTATGCTTGTATTTCTATTTTTTGTATTTTCTTTTCTGTTTTTTTTCTTTCTTCAGGGATGTACTCAATACTCATGTATAAGTATCATTTTAAATTTGTGTTAATGCAGCGAGCTAATATTCTCAAGAGACTTGACATGCTACACATATACTTCCTCTTTTTCTAAATAAGTGGAACATGCCCCTGAGGCAATACCTCAACTGGTAAATGACTTTGGTGTAAAGTGTACACCGACACACCGTCGCCTCTTCTTACCTGTGAGAAAGGGTATTTTAATTAAATAAATAATTGGATATATATTGCTAAATTAGTATATTAATGATAGGCTATGAACCATCTACTCCACCCACTGCCCATCAGTCCCCACCGCCACCTACACCACCGGACCTACATACACCACCACCACCCCACCGGAGATCCCTCGAATCCAGTGAAAACAAGCCCAGAAAACTAACCAACGTCCATCGAAAACCAAGCCATCTTAAAACACCCGAAAACACCACGCATTGTAGATTTGAAACCACCCACCACCTCCTCTTCCTTCAAACCAAACCGAAAGCGCGACCGGAAAAAGAGGTAGTCGAGCGAGAGAAAGAGCGGCCGGAAAAAGAGGAGGTCACGCGTTAGTGATAAAGACTGGCAAGGTGAAGGAGAAGGCCGTGCGATCTGAAGAGAGGATGTCGGAGTGGCGAACGACGGCGGTTTGAAGGATATAAAGATTCAAGGTTACGAGCGTCTTTAAGAGTTAGGGTTAGGAGGAGAAAAAGAATAATCATGTATAATTAGTAAGGTTTGCGTAGTCTCTTGGGTCAAACTCTTCAAGCTTCATCTTCGGGGGATACACCTCCGACAAAAACAGATGCCGCCTATAACATGTTTGGGCCGTTTAAATATTTTATAAAATTATGGGATAATTGTTTTTGTAATCCATAAAGCACGTAAAATTTCTCCATCAAAGTTTAATAATTTTTGAAGTTTTCTAAGTGCCTCAAGACAATTTTGAGATTTCTCGAATGTTAAATTAATAATTAATTTTTGAAAAATAATTTTAATGAACGGCCAATTGGATCGCCCATAAAAATTGAAAATTTCTTTAGCCACCTCCCTATGGGGGTCACCCCCAGCGAAAATCCGAAAATACCCCTGCTTCGGAAATGAACTTCCGAAGCGCTTTTTTTTAAAAAAATTTCCATAATTCGGAAGTGCATCTCCGAAAACACCTCATGGGAGGTGTCTTCGGAGATGAACTTCCGAAAACACGTCATGGGGGTGAATTCGGATGTTCATTTCCGAATTATGCAGAAACTGTGTTTTTTTTTAATGTTTTTTCTTAAACAGTCTCGCATTTTAATTAAACGCAAACGGCAAATAAAATAAGCGACATATAAACAGAAAATACTAATATGATAAATAAAATCCAAAAATACTGTGCGAAAGATACAATCCGAAATCAAAACAAAACAAAACAAAACACGTCTAACAAAACAAAAACACGTTATTCTGCCCGACGAGCGTTACAAAATACATATCAAACAAAACAAAAACACATTATTCTGCCCGACGAGCGAACTCCTCCGAATGAAGATACTGATACCAATCCTCATCCCACTCAGTCTCAGAACCATCAGCATCAACCACGACTCTCACGCCAGATAGTTGAGCTTGAGCATCCGGGCCCCGGGCCCCCTGGGAACGAGAAGTAGAGCCGGTCGAAACCTTCTTCTTCTCCTTCACCTCCTTCACTCCGCGAGAGCGCGAAGTAGATCCGGTCGAAACCTTCTTCTTCTCCTTCACCTCCTTTTTTCCCTTAGCGCCACCCATTCCTGCGTAAAAATGAAGAAAGAAAGGTCCATGAGACCTCCTTTTATAAAAGAAGAAAGGGGACAAAAACGCTTGGGAAACGGACAAGTCATTAA
The DNA here is from genome assembly GCF_029867415.1 of Vicia villosa. Taxonomy (NCBI): domain Eukaryota; kingdom Viridiplantae; phylum Streptophyta; class Magnoliopsida; order Fabales; family Fabaceae; genus Vicia; species Vicia villosa. The sequence continues at coordinate 112,254,869 of NC_081183.1, read as the reverse complement.
AGAACAAAGGAGGTGAAGCAGAACGCATGCACACAAACTTCAAAGAAACAGGCACAATAAACAAAGGCGTTAAAAATAAAGTACTTGCAAATTAAAACGGACACTCCCTACCCTGTGTAGCTGACGCAGTCTGGGTCTCCCTACCCTGTCTGATGCGTGCTGGTTGGTTGCCTGACATGTTCCTGTAAACAATTGAAATCGATTAATATGCGAGACAAAATAAAAAACTAAAAAATTTGAACTTCTGATACAATTCAGAAGTTCATTTCCGAAAACTGGGATGGAGGTGTTTTCGGAAATGAACTTCCAAAACATCCCTGCGATGGGGTTTTCTGAAACTTCCATGGCAGACCCCAAAATCAAACATAAAACCAATTCAAAAAGCTTCTAAACAACCTAAATACTACTAACAACCAGTCCATATATCATTTATGCAATTTAAACCCTAAATAACATGCATTTGAATAATGAATCTAACAAATTTAAAACTTACAAATTGAGTGATTTGTGGGCTTTTGAATGTTGTATAGCAATGTGATTGGAGCCTTGATGCAGCCTTGGAAGTGTGTTTGCACAAATTTTTGCCTTTGCTTGTTTTTGATTTGAGTTAGGGTAAATGAATGGGGGAGGGGAGTGTTTTAATAAATCTGCAGAACGCGCAGTATTTCGGAAGTTCACTTCCGAAATGCTGTTTTCGGAAATGAACTTTCGAAATAAGACAATTTTTAAAAAAAAAAAAGGCGTTTTCGGCGATGCATCTCCGAAAACACCTTTTTCTTGCATTTCGGAAATGCATTTCCGAAGTCAGGGGTAGTATGGGGTTTTCACCAGAGGTGGACTAGAAGGTAGGGAGGTTGGCAAAGAAATTCTCTAAAAATTCTGAAGTTTAATGTAACCAAGATTCACAATTTTTGAAAAATTCTAAAGCCCCCAAAACGATTTTACAAACAAATTAAATTAAATCGAAAAAATTGAATGTTATTTCCATAAAATAGGAGTGAACCTTCCCGAAGCCCTAGAGGCGTTCGGGGCGGCTGTGGACGGACGACATACCGTGGAGGCGTCTCTCGACAACGGAAAGCTTATTTTTTTTAACTTATAAGTAACCAACTTATAAGTAACCAACTTATAAGTTGGAAAACAATTTATAAGTAGATAACTTATAAGTTGTTAGAGTTGTTTTGACTTGTTTGGCTAACGTAACTTATAATGAGATTTTTACTTACGTGTTTGGATAAAAGTAACTTATAAATTATAGAAAGGGTAAAATGACTTATAAGTACATTTGGAATTATTTTTAAAACAACTTATAAGTTGAATGTTAAAAATGTTACCAAACACATCTTTTTGTCAAAATCAACTTATAAGTTGATTTTGACCAAAAATAAGCTTATGATGTTTTGGTATAACATGCATTTGTTTACTTCATTACATGGTTTTTGGGTTAGATGGTTACATCACCTAATATGAAAAATTTATAAATGACCAAGTGTTATGAATAAATATTATTGTGGATGTCCATATATATTCTTATCTTTCATCTTCATATTCCCTATTAAGTGGTATAGTAAGGTTATGATTTTTCACCTTCCTGATATCCTATAAATAGAGACCACTTTGCAATGTAAAGCTAACTACTTGAAAGATGATAATACAATATTACTTTTTCTCTTCTTTTCTCTCATTCATCTATATTGTTTTGGTTAATTTCATAACACGTTATTTCCCCGTGGCGGGGATTGGAGATGGGGATGGGGACTAAATTTGGGGGCGGGGCGGGGAGCGGAGAAACATCCTCCGAACAATATCTGCCCCGTTGACATCCCTATATCAGCACGAAGCTCTACCAAACTTGAAAAAAAAATTTGAAGCCCTAATTGTTAGAGGTAATATTAGTTATTTATTTTATTATTTTACTTTCTCATTATCCATGTTGAATTTTGATATTATATCTTATTAAAATATCAATAATCTCCAAAGGATTACAAAAACAACGTGTTTGTTATATAGTTCCTGAAGAACTTAACAAATATCCATTAAAGATAGTATTAAGTTTATTATATAGTTCTTGAAGAACGTATCAAATATCCTTGAAGGATAATATTGAGTTTAATATATAATTCCTGAAGAATTATAAAAAAAAATGGTGATTGTGATTGAGTTCCTGAAGAACTACACACACAAAAAAAACTTTGTATCACTACAAAGATCATTTGTGATATATAATTCCCGAAGAGTTAAAGTTTTAAAATAAGGATTTTTCACACCTTAAAATATTGTATCTATAATATTACAAGAATTTCATCATGATATTAATGAATCCCAGAAGGATTGCATTTATACTAATAACATATCCCTGAAGGATTGCACAAAGAATAATTTTTTTTGACCGTTGTTTATGGAAATAGTTAGTGATGTGACATTTGTAGAACTAAAGATTAATATTAAACTATCTCCAAATTATTGTTCAAAGATTGAGTTTCATCGATTATCGTGTTTATAATAATTGATGAATTCCAGAAGAATTCAACGTTCAATCACCTTTAAAAGGTCGCATCTATAATATTATTGAATCCTAGAATGATTGTATCAATTATGTTAAAAATCAACAAAATGATTGCTTCAATAATATTATCGAATTCTAAAATGATTGAATCAATAATATTGAAGTATCCCAGAAGAATGATTTTGAGGTATGATTTTGAGGATGATCTTCATGCATCCCAAAAATATTGCAAGAGTAATATTAAAATATCCCTGAAGGATTTCATAAATTTTTGTTGTTGTATCGATCTAAAAATTTATAATTTGTAATATGCTCATAAAAGATTGTCATTCCAGAAGAATAACACAAATAATTTTAATGCATCCCGGCAGGTTGGTTATATGTTTTCGATCATTGTTTATAACAAATTATTTATATAGTTTGTGAAGATCTAATCAAACATCCCTGAAGGATAGTAAAACAACATAATTATATGATATAATTTTGATGATATGATTTTGTATAATTTTGATAATTATATGATAATATGTTCATATGTGTGTGTATGATTAAAATTATTAATCATGGGATACTATCATATTGATTTTGAATATATTGCCAATCATTACACAAATTAGATTTAGTTCTTGATTCTCCAAAATTAGGATGATCGTTGTTTAATTTATGTACTCAATTGTAATACCTCATATGAAACAAAGTCTTGTTGATACAATTTCTTTATTCATATTATTTCTAAATATTGATATTTTAACAAGAGAATTAAGACATTGCAATCTATTACAGAATATATCAATAGTCTAGAGTTGCTACATATTTTAAAGTTGTTATAATAGTGTTTAGATTTCTCATATAAATCTTAATTATACTATTCTTTTCTTTTTACAAGTATAGTGTATGGATGACATTTGTTAGTCCACCTTAAAGGCACACGAAAGTAATCTCATATTCCGATAGAGTCGAGATTCAAATAAATTTAATACTTTATATTTTCTTTTTGTGTGTTCTCTTTATGTCTTGTCAAATATTTTCGTCATAGATAATTCACATGAATTATATTGAAGGTATTGAATATCTCTGTATTACACAAATGAATTTGGACATAAAATGTATAATAGAAAAGCTATCGGCTTTTTCCGCGGGCTTGTACTACAGTTATATTAGTACAATTGAAGCACATGTCATTGTAAACCAGTAGTTTACAAATTACACTTAAATGTGTCGTTGGTAAAATCGGTTGGGTCATCTAGGATATAATATGATGCGAATAATTTGTATTGAAGAACCAGAAGTTTCTTCAATCCAGTCAATTTTTGTGTGTTTCTAAAGGAAAATAAAAATTTGAGAAATTGCGTTTTTATGACATTAATTGTTGCATCGACTAAAATATCATGCATTTTCTCACAACCAGAGGTTTGTGAAATTATTTTCTCAACTAATTAGACTAAGATCTTGTTTTCTGGATTTTTTTTATAGAAATTACTGTATAAGTATCACATATATTATTAAAATTGATATAGAATATCATGTAATATATGTTCATAAAAAGAAAATGGACCCGAAGATCCATTCTTTAGACGTCTAAAGTTAATTATATGGTTGATACTTATGAGATCATCAATTCTAAATTATATATTTGAAACACTCAAACTATGATATTGAGATATTTATTCGCATTAAGCCAACAAGGTACTATATATTAGTCCTCCCTAATTTATTCTAGTATTTCTCTTCTTAGTGAACATTTGGATGTGTTGTGTATATTCCAATTGCTCCAATATAATACATTAAGATGAGTCATGAAAGAATATTGGAAAAATATAATTAATATGACTCTCAATTTTGAGGATATAATTTGAGAAAATAATCAAATACTTGATTGTAGCCCAGTAGGATGATTATCACTTGATAAATTAATTTTCCCAATATTAGGGGGAGGAAAATGAACAGCTGAAATCATGAACAAGAAGTTCAAATGAACAAGTTAAAATAAATTGTTTTCTTGATCCTCGTACAAATTAATATGAACCAAAAGTACAAAATATTATTCATTTGCAAAGCTTATGAAATAAATTATCAGCTGGTAATACTCCACTCAAAGTGGATTCTCCTATTGGATAATATAATATTGCAAATGAGTTGTAGCTGCGCCTGAAGCGTGGTATGAAAGTCGGTTCCAATGTTAAAAGTCCTCTACTAAGAAAAGAAACTAAAGATGACCCAAATGAGGATATGAAAATGCTAAGAGCACTTTGATCTAATTTAATTTTCAGTTCCAGAAGAACAAATCAAGTACTTGAAATATGAAATAAAGAGATCTCGATAAATTATGTCATGGATGAAATGGAATGGAACCGAAATTGAGATAACTAAATAAAGTCAACATTGACAATGTATTTGTATACAATATAGCGCTAAAAGTGATCAATGATAACGAGGATCATGAGTCAAAGTCTATTAAAGATTAGAGACTAAGTGAGAATTGGCCAAAATAAATATATTCAATTGAATAAGAATTAAACTCACTTTACAAGTGACTCACTTTTGGACCTGTAGTCCGAACACCTCATGGTGTGAAACTAATTGGATATAAATGAGTTTTTGTGAAAAAGAAAAATAAGAATGATATAAAGTTTGATTTATTGCTCAACGATTTTCACAAACACCTAAGATTGATTTTGAAATAACATATTCACCTGTAGTGGATTCAATTGATTTTTGATAATTTATTAGCCTTGTAACACACGAAGGGCTTAATTTAAACATGATGGATGTAATGACATCTTATTTATATGGTTCACTTAATAGTGACATTTACATGAAACTCCCTGAAGGGTTCAATATACCAGAGGCACGTAATTTTGGATCTCGAAAAAACTACTCCATCAAATTGAACAAGTTTCTCTATGGGTTGAAACAATCTGGATGCATGTGGTATAATCACCACTGTGAATATTTACTAAAGGATGAATATACAAATAACTCAATTTGTCCTTGTATTTTCATAAAATGATATGGAAAAGTATTTGCAATAATAGTTGTCTATGTGGATGACATAAGTATTATTGGAACTCCTGAAGAGCTTCCAAAAGCTATAAATTGCTTAAATAAAGAGTTTGAGATGAAGGACTTAGAAAAGATAAAATATGTCTAGGTTTGCAAATTGAGCATGTGGACAAAAGAATATTTGTACATCAAGAAGACTATATAGAAAAGTGTTGAAATGATTCTATATGGACAAAGATCTTTAGATGAAAATGTTAGATCATTAGATGTGGAGAAAGATCTTTTTAGGCCTCGAGAAAATGATGAAAATTGCTTGTCCTGAAGTACCATATCTCAGTGCAATTGGAGTACTAGTGCACCTTGCTAATTATACACATCATGATATATCATTTGCCTTCAATCTATAAGTAAGATAGAATTATTCACCTACACGAAGAAATTGGAAAGCGGTCAAACATATACTTCGTTATCTTAAAGATGCTGGTTACTTGTCAGATTCTCACAATGGTAGATCAGAAAGAGGTTATTTGTTTACATGTGATGGTACAACCATTTCATGGAGATCTATGAAACAAATCATGGCAACAACTTCATAAAGTCTCGCATAACTATTAGCACTACATGAAGTCACTTTGAAGAAGACATTTTAAGTAACTACTACAAATAATATCGTCTCGCATATAAATGTATATATGAGGGGGAGAAATAAATATTTTCTGCACTCTTTTTCCCTTCACCATGGTTTTGTCCCACTGGGTTTTTGTGGTAAGGTTTTTAATGAGGCAGTTCACAATCAAAGGTGTGAGATTTTGGATCGAACTCTAGTATGGCCGAAGGGTAGCTTCTTGGTTCGACAGGGTTAAGCATGAAGTCGAAGGTTGTTCACATGCTTGTGTCGAAGATGCTAGGGTTGTTAGCATGTTAAATTAGGTTTTAGTGTTTAAACCCTAATTTGTTAAGTTAGCTTGTTTATTAAGTTGACTTGTGTAATGGGCCTTGTGGAAAAAGCCCATTAGTTAGTATGTTAGGTTTTATTATAAATAGCATACTAGTCTCTCATCATTGCTAAGCTGCAAATCCTAATTTAGGGTAAGAGAGGTTATTTGTTATTCTTGTAAACTTGTAATCTTGTTTTAAGAGAAAGTAAAAGAATAACGGTTATAACCAATTATTGTGTTCTTCTTCTCCCCTATAATTCCCTATTATACTTTGTTATTGGTATCGTTTTTCACAACAAATTGGTGCGGTGAGCGTGGAGAAGATGTCGTCAACAAAGTATGAGATTGAAAAATTCACCGGAGTGAATGATTTCGGTCTGTGGCGCTTGAAGATGAAAGCCCTACTGGTTCAGCAGGTTTGTTTGGAAGCGTTGAAGGGAGAGGCAGCCATGAATGCTGCATTAACGGCAGCGGAGAAGACGACTATGATTGAGAAGGCACACAGCGCAATTTTGTTGAGCCTTGGTGATAAGGTTCTCAGGCAGGTATCAAAGGAGACGACGGCATCAGGGTTATGGGTGAAACTTGAAAGTTTGTATATGACCAAATCGCTGGTAAATCGACTCTACCTGAAGCAAGCTTTGTATTCATTCAAGATGATTGAAGACAAAGTATTGGCTGAGCAGTTGGATATGTTCAACAAGCTGATTCTTGATCTTGAAAATATTGATGTGAAGATCGATGATGAAGATCAAGCGCTGTTACTATTGTGTTCTTTGCCTCGATCACATGCTCACTTCAAAGAAACTCTCTTGTATGGAAGGGAGTCCCTGACGTTTGAAGAAGTTCAATCAGCCTTGTACTCTAAGGACTTGAATGAACGAAAGGAGCATAAACCCTCGACTGTTGGCGAAGGTTTGGCCGTTAAAGGAAAACTCTTACGAAAGGATGGTAAGTTCGACAAGAAGAAAGGCAAAAGTCAGTCGAAGTCTTACAGTGGCGAAGCATCTGGAATTCGATGCTATCATTGTAAAAAGGAGGGTCACACAAGAAAGGTGTGCCCTGAACGCTTGAAATATCATGGAGGTAAGGATAATGGCAACGCTGCCATTGTTCAAGATGATTTCGAATCATCTGATGTTCTTGTGGTTTCAAGCAGTGACTCTAAGAAGGAGTGGATTATGGATTCAGGTTGCACTTGGCACATGACTCCAAACAAAGACTTGTTCGAGGAATTATGTGATCAAGATGGTGGATCCGTATTGCTGGGAAACAACAAGGCTTGCAAGATTGCAGGTATTGGATCTATTAGATTCAAGCTCCATGATGAGTCAATAAGGTTGTTGACTGAAGTCAGGTTTGTTCCTGATTTGAAGAGAAATCTGCTTTCTCTTGGTGAATTCGACAAGAAAGGATATGTTTTCCAGGGAGAGAAAAGTATCCTAAGAGTCATGAAGGGTTCGAAGGAAGTCTTGAGAGGCGTGAAGAAACAAGGCTTGTATACCCTTGAGGCTGAAGTTGTAAGTGGTTCGACAAATGTTGTATCCACGAAACCTTTGTCGAAGACAGAAATCTGGCACATGAGATTGGGCCATGTCAGTGAAAGGGGTCTGGTCGAATTAGGGAAACAAAATCTGCTTGGTGGAGACAAAGTCGAAAAGCTGAAGTTTTGTGAACCCTGTGTACTTGGAAAATCTTGCAGAGTGAAGTTCAACAAAGGCAAACAAAGAACACATGGATCCCTTGATTACATCCATGCTGATCTTTGGGGGCCTGCAAGGTGTGCATCACATTCAGGAGCAAGGTATTTTCTATCCATAGTAGATGATTATTCCAGAAAATTATGGGTATTCATCCAGAAGACTAAGGATGAAACTTTTGAGAATTTCAAAAGTTGGAAGACTCTGGTTGAAAATCAGACTGGCAGGAAGGTCAAGAGGTTGAGAACCGACAATGGCCTTGAATTTTGCAATGAGGCATTCGACAACTTTTGTGCTGCCTTTGGTATTGCAAGGCACAGAACTACTGCAGGTACTCCACAGCAAAATGGTTTGGCTGAAAGATTTAATCGAACTATTTTGGAGAGAGTCAGATGCATGTTGACTAGTGCGGGGTTAAAGAATGTGTTCTGGGCTGAGGCTGTTTCGACAGCAACATATCTGATAAACAGATGTCCTTCGACAGCGTTAGATATGAAGACACCTGAAGAAGTTTGGTCGGGACATCCACCAGATCTCGACAAACTGAGAGTATTTGGCTGTGTAGCCTATGCTCACATTAGGCAAGACAAGGTCGAACCTAGAGCTCTGAAATGCATGTTCATGGGATACCCTGAAGGAGTCAAAGCTTATAGGCTATGGTGCCTAGAGCCAGGTCACAGGAGGTGTATCACCAGTCGAGATGTAGTTTTCAATGAAGCTGAAATGGCTTTTAAGAAAACTGATGATGTTGGTCGAAGTACATAAACATCTGACGAAGAGCTGGAACAGGTAGAAATTCCTGTTGAGGTGGAGCATGTTGATGCTGAATTGCATATCCCAGATGAAGTCGAAGAAGAAGCAGAAGATGCTGAAGTTGAGGAAACTGACGATGACTACCTATTGTCGAGAGATAGGTCGAGAAGAGTCATCAAGCCACCTCAGAGACTTGGATATGCAGATCTTATAGCTTATGCCTTAATCTCTGCAAGTGAGGTTCTAGACGAAGAACCTAGAGACTATAAGGAAGTTATGAGGAGTCGAAATAAGACTGAATGGCTGAAGGCCATGGATGATGAGATGAAATCTCTTCATGATAATCATACTTGGGAACTGATCAAGAAACCTGTTGGGGCAAGGTTAGTCAGCTGTAAATGGATTTTCAAAGTTAAGGAAGGAATTGAAGGAGTGACGTCGAAAAGATACAAGGCAAGGTTAGTTGCAAGGGGTTTCACTCAGAAAGAAGGTGTCGACTTCAATGATGTGTTTTCTCCTGTTGTGAAGCATAGGTCCATTCGAATGTTGCTTGCCATGGTGGCACAGTTCGATCTTGAACTGGAACAGATGGATGTGAAGACTGCGTTCTTGTATGGTGATTTAGATGAAACGATCCTGATGAGGCAACCTGAAGGGTATGTCGAAAAGGGGAAGGAAGATTATGTGTGCAAGTTAAAGAGATCTTTGTATGGGCTGAAACAATCTCCTCGACAGTGGAATAGGAGATTCGACAAGTTTATGGCACGCATAAGTTTCATTAGAAGTCAGTTCGACCACTGTGTTTACTTCAGATTTCGACCTGGTAATTCATTTGTTATTTTGTTGCTTTATGTGGATGATATTCTCATAGCAAGCAACAGTGTCGAAGATGTGATGAGGGTGAAGGCTGAACTCAATAAGGAGTTCGATATGAAAGATCTGGGAGCTGCTTCCAGGATTCTTGGAATTGACATTCGAAGAGATAGAAAGAAGTCGAAGTTATGCCTATCTCAAGAGGCATATCTACGGAAGATTCTTGAAAAGTTTGGTATGTCGAATTCGAAGCCAGTTGTGACTCCAACAAACCCTCAATTCAAGCTGAGTATTGATCAGTGTCCCAGTACTGATGTGGAAAGAGCCTATATGAATAGCATCCCATATGCTAATATAGTTGGTTCTTTGATGTATGCTATGGTTTGTACTAGACCCGACATAGCATACGCAGTAAGTCTTGTAAGCAGGTACATGGCGAATCCTGGAAAGGCTCACTGGCAAGCATTGAAGTGGATTTTAAGGTACATAAATGGGTCTCTGAATAGAGTCCTAATTTATGGTGGAGCCTTGGGTGAAGATGGTAAAGCAGTAATCGAAGGATATGTCGACTCTGATTATGCAGGTTGTATGGATTCCAGGAAATCTATTTCTGGATATGTTTTCACTATGTTTGGCACATCAATTAGTTGGAAAGCAACACTTCAGAAGGTTGTTGCTCTATCAACCACTGAAGCGGAGTACATTGCATTAACTGAAGCTGTGAAAGAAGCATTGTGGCTTGAAGGTTTTGCGAAGGAGCTGAAACTTCAAGGTCGAGGTATCACTGTTAAATGTGATAGTCAAAGTGCAATACACCTGTCGAAGAATTCAGCCTATCATGAGCGAACTAAGCACATTGATGTGAGGCTGCATTTCGTCAGAGGAGTAATCGAGCGTGGAGAAGTCCAAGTGCTGAAGGTTTCGACTGAAGACAATGCTGCTGATATGATCACCAAGACATTGCCGAGTTGCAAGTTTTTCCACTGTATGCAGTTGATAAAGCTGCATGAAGAAAGCTAGTTTGTTCCCTTGATGTTGTAGAGTTAGATCCAAGGTGGAGATTTGTGAGATTTTGGATCGAACTCTAGTATGGCCGAAGGGTAGCTTCTTGGTTCGACAGGGTTAAGCATGAAGTCGAAGGTTGTTCACATGCTTGTGTCGAAGATGCTAGGGTTGTTAGCATGTTAAATTAGGTTTTAGTGTTTAAACCCTAATTTGTTAAGTTAGCTTGTTTATTAAGTTGACTTGTGTAATGGGCCTTGTGGAAAAAGCCCATTAGTTAGTATGTTAGGTTTTATTATAAATAGCATACTAGTCTCTCATCATTGCTAAGCTGCAAATCCTAATTTAGGGTAAGAGAGGTTATTTGTTATTCTTGTAAACTTGTAATCTTGTTTTAAGAGAAAGTAAAAGAATAACGGTTATAACCAATTATTGTGTTCTTCTTCTCCCCTATAATTCCCTATTATACTTTGTTATTGGTATCGTTTTTCACAACAAAAGGATATTGTACTCTTTTTCCTTCACTAGATTTTTTCCCACTGGGTTTTCTCTAGTAAGGTTTTAACGAGGCATATCCTCAATGGACATCCAAGGGGGAGTGTTATGAATAAATATTATTGTGGATGTCCATATATATTCTTATCTTTCATCTTCAGATTCACTATTAAGTGGTATAGTAAGGTTATGATTTTCACCTTCCTAATATCCTATAAATAGAGACCACTTTGCAATGTAAAGCTAACTACTTGAAAGATGATAATACAATATTACCTTTTCTCTTCTTTTCTCTCATTCATCTATATTGTTTTGGTTAGTTTCATAACACCAAGACTTTTGTTCAATGATATGTGTTCATTTAGTTTGTTGACTGTGTTACTTTAACTTCGTTTTAGAACAACCTCATCTCCTCTTGTCTGCAAGTTGATTCTCGGTGTTGTTCAAAAGTGTTGTTAATTTTATCTAACTTTTATTCAAATTCAATTTTGTGTATACTTCGTTTGATTCTATGTGCTTGAATCAATTTATGTATAATTAATACTCAGTTTATAATTTTAGGATTAATTAAAATGTTAGCGTTTTTAGTTTAACTAGATGTTTTGGATTTTGTGTTTAATCTTTACCAGAAATGGGACACGGGCGTGCGAAGGCGATCGAGGGGCTGGCTGGAAGTAGAGCTGTCAAATAAGCCCAATTTTTCAAAGCCCCAATTTTTTAGCCCCACTAAAACCCCACTTTATTAAGCCCCCTCTTAATGAGAAAATTTTTAGGCCCTATAATTTTAGGCCCCTTAGTTAATATGTTATTTTTGGGCCCTATTAAAGGGGCTTATTCTATTTCAAAATTTACACCTCTACACTAATTTCCACATATTGCTTCGTTCTTCATCTTGTAAACTCCACCTCTATTATTGAGACATATTTAAAGTAGATGATTTATTCATAGGAACTTTGTTATTTTCTTTCAGATGTAAGTGTTATATATAAAAAAATAATACTCATAAGACAATTGAAACTGGAAAAGCAATGAGAGTTGAAATTTATATATGCTCATATTCAGATTTTTCCATATTTATTTCATTCCTACATTTTTAGTTTGAAAAATGTATGAAAGTCGTTGGGACATTTAACTGTTTCTAGCAAAGCTCTATGTCCATGAGTTTAATGGATATATTGTATTATACTTAAAAAATAAAAGAGATGATTTATGTGAATAGAAGGAATTCATTTATAATCCACTAATTTACCTAATTATATAGAGTATATTAAATGATTTATATGAATAAAAGTAATCCACATAATTTATAAAAAAAATTTAAATTTTATATTAATTTTTTTATTTTGAAAATATTATTTTTTGAAATTAAAATATACTTTTTTTTTAAATTATTAATTTTTTATTTAAGGGCCCAAGGCCCCATTCTAAATTTTTAGGGCTTATATTTTTAGGTCGACCTATTTCTGAAATTTTTCCTATTGCTTCTGCTAGGTCGACGCAGCCTTAATGTAGGTCGACCTACTGGGACATAAATGTCAAAAATTGGGCCTTTAGGTCGACCCGACCCATCCCCATACATACATATGCATCCATGTTCATTCTCATTCACTCTCAAACACTTTGTCTACGGCCAACCCTAATCTTCCAAGATCAATTTCATCAAATTCTCATCAATCTCATTCAAAATCATCTCAAATCATGCCTCCAAAATCCAGAAAAGGGAAGGAAGTTGCTTCCGGATCATCCTCCCAACCGGTAAGTGCTCTAGCTCTTGTTCATCCTGACTGTAGAGACAATTTTGAAAACTGGCAGATGAAAAGAAAAATTATCAAACAATATGTGTATAATCCTAAGGTAGCAGACCGTATGCATATACCCGAAGTTACTACTCTGATTAGGCATCAAAATGTCCATCCACTATTGGAATGTGACACTCCTTACTGTGAGAATACTGTCAGAGCGTTTTATGCGGGGTTACAAAAAGGGGAAGGTGGTTGTTTCAGATTCAAAATGGGTTCTAGAGCGCACGTGGTTGACAAAAGAGTTTGGGGCAGTATATTTGGTCTTACAATTGTAGGAGATGAACTCTGCATCGAAGACGGTGAAGTTCCGGCCAACTATGACCACTTGGCCTACATGAGATCAATTCTCAAAGACCCCTCAGTTATGGAAAATCCAAATGAAACGATAACAACAGGGCACTTGAAAAGAGATCCTAGGCTCTTGAATTGGATCATCTCAAGGATCATTCGACCACGAGCAGGCGGATACTCCAGAATTGAACGTAATGAAATTCTGTTAATGTATCTACTTCAAAACAGAACCCGTGTAAACTGGCCACACTTTCTCGCGAACAAATTCTATGAGGTAAAGTAGAAAACTACTTCTCTATGCTATGGATCAATTATCCAAACAATCGTGAATCATTTCGGTATGAAGCTTGATGGACTGCCTTACATTAGAGTCAAACAGCCTCAAGATTTCTCTCAGACTACCTTAACTCTCATGGGATATCACTGGGATCCTGATAGGCAAACCTACTATCTCATCCAAAAAGGAACCGGAAAAGTTATTTACAATTATGATGATCCTGCAGAATTTGGTCATCTTGGTGGTAATGAAGAAGAAGGACATGATCATGACATGCCAAATGATGATGATCACCCAATGGAAGATATTCCTCAAGATACGGACTTAAATTGGCAATATGTTCCTCCTCAAGGAGAGGAAATCCCTTAGGGATACACATCCCCGCCTCAGCCGGATCAATCCACCATCATTTCCATGTTAGAGAACATGCAGCTTCGTCAACAACAAAACTTTGAAGCACAACAGCTTCAATTTCAGAAGATGCAACAGCTCCAAGAGGATCGTTATAATGCTCAACAACTCCAGTATGAAAATCTTCATCGCTTGGCTCAAGAGCACAAAAATGATTTTGAGACCTTTGCATCCAATATGATTGCAAGACAGAATCAGTTTGAAGAATCAGCAAACAATCGCCACGCCAGTTTGAACCAACGATTCAACATTCTCAACACATCCGTCTATGAACTGATGGAACAAGTTGAAGAGGATCGTCCTTAAGGCTTCCAAACAGGAAGAGGAAGACGGGGCAGACGTTAGCGACCATTGCATTACCTCATTTCATTAACATTGCATCTCATTTCTGTCATGACATTATATTTTCACTTACATTTTAGTTTGGTGTGTAACTTTAACACATGTTTGAATTTTGTGCTCTATGTCTTTATTATCATGCTATGCAAGACTATGTTTTGGTTTATATTATTATGTTATTCTCGTCTACTATTCTCCTGTTTTCTATCTTTTGATGTTGTCAAAGGGGGAGATAAATTGAGAGAGTACGGGGGAGATAAATTGAGAGAGTACGGGGGAGCTTAAGCATACAAGTCCGGGGGAGCCTTGGTCATTCAATCAAATGTTTGCCATCATCAAAAAGGGGGAGTATGTAAGTACAAGCTTACACTCACCAAGGAGAGTTTTTGACTCATGGTAAACAAATTCAAAAGCACAAGTGTATGACTCAAGGAAAAGCAAGCTTTGGCCATCTTTGCATCTGTTAGGTCGACCTAGTTCACCATCAGGTCGACCCAAACAGAAGCAAATAAAGGATATCTCTGCTAGGTCGACCTAGCCCACAATCAGGTCGACTCAAACTGAAGCAAAAACAACATGTCTCTGTTAGGTCGACTCATTCACGTTCCCAGGTCGACCTAAACTGAAGAAAAATCTCAAGAATGGATTCTAACTGATTTTAGGTCGACCTAGACTCCCAACAGGTCGACCTAACTTGCAACAAATTCAAACTTGCTTTATATACTCCATTTAGGTCGACCTAATCAATGAAGTAGGTCAACCTATCTCCTCAAAAAGTGCCAAATTGAAGGTTTGCTCAGCACTAACATACCAGCTCCTTATATATCATCTTATGTTAATTATTTTCTGAGGAACACCAACAACTGAAAGATACACAAAGGCTTCTCATCTTCGATCTTCGTCTCAACTCCAACACAACTACACACAATCATTTTTGCGTTGAGGGTTTGCGTTCAAGATCGATAACGTCCATGGAACGGAATTGAAGATTCCTAGTGGGTGAAGATTTGTGGGGTTTTTGGTGAGTAAAATCTGCGGATTTTGTCCTCCAAGATTGGTGAATTTTGGGGGTTTTTATCAAGAGGCTTTATCAAAGATTCAGCTGTGTGTGAAGGTTGAAGAACAAGGGTTCAAGAAATTCAATACACTGCAGCAAGGGAATCAAAGTGAAGCTCTTGGAAGATACTTGATCTTGCTCAAGATAAAGGGGGAAGAAGATTCAAAGGATCAACATATTCGGTTTACCGTTATCGCTTTGTTATCTTCTTTGTATAAACTGTTTTCAATCATAATGAAAGACATCCCAATTCTCGTTTGGAATTGGGGGCAGATGTAGTCATAGCGAGGACGATCGACGAACTGCCTGAACAAATATCATGTTCTTATCGCTTTTACCTTTTCATTTACATTTCGCTTTATTCTGGTTATAATTGCAAATTGATCAAAGGTTCAAGTGTTAAACTTGTGTGTTAAAAACTAATACAAACATCACAAGTCACCACACATTGAATCATAATCAATTTGGTTATTATCACCAAGTGTTTGATATATTGCTTCAACTATTATCAAGTCATTGCAAACAAGTTAATCAAGCGAGTAGTTTAATCGATTTACATTAGCGTAACTATTTGATTATCTAAGCGATCTCTTCATCAATAATCCTTAACTATTTTGTGGTTTTATCACATATCCGATTCTTTCAATAGAGGTTCGGAATAGACGCAAGTCGATCCCGATACGCTTTCGCCTAAGTTTGAAATAATTCTGAAAAATTCTGAGGCATCTATTCACCCCCCTCTAGATCCTCAAGCCTAGCGTCTAACATCTTCTACAATCGAGCCACGGGTGCCTATGGAGCTGTTCTACGAGGAAACAATCCGGACCTAAATCGAGATGATGAAGATGAAATGAATATTGATAAAGGGGAATAAAATGAAGGAGAAGATGAAGATGCAAATGTGGGTGATGAAACTGTCGGCTCAAATATTGCAAATTTGATGGAGACTATGCGTCTCCAACAAATTGAGAATCAGAATCTGATGAATGAGCGTCTCATTACTTTGACCACTCGTGTCACTGTGCAAGGTGCTCAATTTATGGCTTTCTCCACACTTCAAGAGCAACGGTACAACACGCTCTATGGTATGATGGATGCTCAGAGCAACCAACTATCTTCCTTCACAAATGCCTTCATACAACACTATCCATTCCCTCCAGTTCATACAACTCAACCACCACCACCGGACCAAGAGGGACATGAAGATGCTAAAGCCTAGTGTTCTCCTTTTTTTCATGCATAAACCATTACAAAATTTCATGAGCATTTTTATTACTTATGTGACTTTATTTTATGTTGTGCTGAACAAAATTCTACCATGCTTTGTGTTTGTGTATGGATTTAAATTGAGCTAGGTGCTCATTACGCGTTTGGCTATTTATGTTATCTTGCCGTTTTTTATCATTAAGCGTTGTTGTATGTGAATGATTGCTTTATGATTATGATTGCAAAAGGGCTTAGTAATGATCAAACTTGAATAATGTTATCCTACCATGTATGTATAATATCCCTCGTCTCTTTTTAATGTTAACAAAGGGGGAGAAGACTGAGTGAATCAGCAAGCTATGGAAAACACATGCACCAAGATAGGGGGAGCGTATAGAAAGGGGGAGCAAGCACTTCGATTAAGCAATGCCTCGACAAAGATTCACAAATGTTTGCCATCATCAAAAAGGGGGAGTATGTGTGGGCAATGATGTAGTTTTCATGATGTCAAAACATATGTGAATCAACTACAACTCAAGCGGCATCATAGAAACCAAGCAAATGCAACAAAGACAAGGATTTTTGGCTACAAGACACTAATAGGTCGACTCATAGACACTATAGGTCGACCTACTGCAAGCATCTTTTGAAAAATTCTATGTAAGGGCTGAATGTGTCGATGCATTACATGCATAGGTCGGCGCATGGAGCTTTGGTGAAGTCTCGAGTATGTGCACGCTGACTCTTCAGGTCGACGCATCCACTTTTGGTGATTCAAGTGCAAGAGCAAATTGCGTCGATGCATTGATGGAATAGGTCGACGCATACCATTTAGAGGAATTCACGGGAATGCGCACGCCGACCCTTCATGTCGACGCAAGTGTCATACTTTGGTCATTTTCAAGTGCAATACCTTCAATAGGTCGACCTATGCAGAGAGCAAGTCGACCTGTCGCTTCTTAAACTGGTTTTCTGCTGTTTTCAAGTTAGCCTATGCATTGTATGTGGTATAAATACTCAAGTGATCATTCTCAAGCAAAAATAACAAGAAACGTGAAAGATAGACTCAAGCTTCTTCTCATCTTCAACCTTTCGCTTATTGATCGAAAATCACACATAATCATCTTTTTCGACCGGAGTAAGGAACGTGTGTTGATAAGGTTCGACGGTAGACACTTGTCTTGTTCGATATTCGACGGTAGACATTTATCTTGTTCAAGTGAAGATTGTTGAGGGTGTTTCTTGTATAAAACCTTAGGGTTTTTCCTTCTTCATCAAAGTTTTGGTACGAAGGTTTTTGACGATCGGTTTGCTTTGGAAATCAATTCAGCCGTGCATAAGGGATTGAGGGATTGAAGATCCGCTCAACAAACTTGCTACAACCGAAGGATTGAGAAAGGAATAATCGGGGTCTTATTCGGTGAAGATCATTGACATTGACTTGATTCAACTTGAATCAAGGGGAGGATCGAATTATATTCAATTTTACTGCATATGTGTAGTTGGTGATTGGTACATTCTATCCTTGTTAAACATTTTGCAATCAAATAAAACTTTCCTAATTTCATTTGAAATTAGGGGCAGACGTACTCCTGCGAGGACGATAGAGGAACTGCCTTAAAAAATCTCGTGTTCCTTATCGCTTTTACTTTTATCTCCTTTCTATTTGTTTTCGTTTATTTCCATTGTTGAGCAAAAACTAAGGTTTGGTAAATATCGATCACCAAGTGTTCGATAAAATTACTCAACCAACTTTTGTTCAAATTTTAGAGAAAACGTTCATTACGAGTAATATACCATCTAGTGTGCAATCAATAAAGTTGATATATTCGTTAAAACGTAATTGATTATCTGTCAATTTTCATCCGTAAGGTTTATCGCACATATCCGGTCCCCGATAACGTAATCGCTCTTAGACGATTAAGTGATTCAGGGAAGTCACGTTTCAAAAGCTAAAATTTTCTTAAGTCGGAAAAAGGTGGTCTATTCACCCCCTCTAGACCATTCCTATCGTCTAAAATATTCCATATCTAGGTAGAACCTAGGTAGAAGGGTCATTGGGTAGTGATTAAGTGAGAAGTTGTAAACGGGGGAGTTTAGCTTTGAATTGATACTACTGATAGTGGACTTCATCTCTGGCTTGGTAGCCCCCAGAGTAGGTTGTTTGAACCGAACTGGGTAAACAATATTGTGTGTTCTTTACTGTTTTTATGTTGTTTTGTTATTACTGTCTGTGCTGCGCAATTGTGGATGTCATAACATCCAGTTTGACATCGAGCATGTGTTACTAGAATTTTCACCTGTGAATGATCTCCATAAAAATGTCCTTAAAAAAAAATCTAAATGAAGTGAAGTGGAAGTGAATTCATTTAAATTACTGACTAGACATTTCAATTCATGTTCTTCAAAATATTTTACTATTATGTCTTGTAATGTTATTTTTTCTTTAAAATAAGAAAATTTTAATTTCTTTAGAATAATTTTAACTAGATCAGGATATGGGAATGCCTGAAGTAAATAAGTTATTTTTTCATCAAAATTTTGGATAAACACGAGTCCTGATAATTGTTTTGTGGAGTTAAGTTCAGAATAATCAAATCCAAAATAATCAAATTTTGGATAAACACGAGTCCTGATAATTGTTTATCGAGTTCCATAATGTAAGTTTGTTTTCTTTTAAGTGAAAGGTGTTTTTGTTTTATGTTAATATTCCTTCTCCCTATTGCTTGTTTCTCTTGAGGTATGAGTTCTTCACACTTGTATAACTTATTTATTTATGTTTATTCTTATTACTAGTAAATAGTCCTTGTTTATCTAAGAATCTCACCTTTTTATCCCTAACCTACTTCCAAAGCGTTTCTTCCAAAGACAACCTCTGCGTCAATGTTTCTTATCGTCTACGAACACCTCAACCTAGCGGTACTATTTTTTCCCTCTAGATTTTCCCTATCGGATTATTTCTTTAGACTAGAACACATTCGATTCAAGCAGGATTTACGTCTTTCGATTGTGAGATAAACATGAATTAATACTAGTAAAAAAAATAAACATACATAAATAAGTTAAACTAATTTCTTAAAAACTCATACCTTTTGAGAGCAGTATGAATCAGGAATAAGGAATTTAGTGTTGGAAATTGATACTAAGCATGTTGAAAAGCATATATTATATTTGATTGCATATGAATGGTGACGAGTAGTGGTGTATTTATAAACATGATGAGAGCTTCCTTTTATAGGTGAAGAGGAAGTCTCTAGAGAACAAAACTTTATTATTTTTACATTATGCAAAGATAAGGTACTAATTTCTAACCTTATCTAAAGTACTATTTACTCTAATACCAACAAAACAACTTTACCTAACTTACTTATTAGTAATGTACATGATAAAAGTTGAAAGGGACAGGCCCCCTTTTATAGCCTTGTGTGTCAGGATTACCCTTTCATATCTTAGAAGGGTCAAGTAAATGTTCCCTTGATAATTGTCTTTTTCAGCCTTTTACTTGTCGGCAATAATTTCTTCAATTTTACGTTATCAGTGTCATATCTTTTTTTGTAATTTACACAATCAAAGGATTATCTTGTGAGGATTCTGAGGATACTGATCTTTTTTCCCCAGGATGTGCTTCTTCTCCTATATGCCTCTACCAATTTCGGCCTTGAATGTTTGACTTTAAAAGGGAAAAAGAAATTTTTTGTAATATCTGAATTGCAATAAATTTTCCTCGTTTTATCTTCACTTAGATGATTATTTTCATCCATTTTGTATTTGGACCAACCAAAGTCTTTGGAAATAATTTTGGCTCTAGCAATTTTTATTTGCTTTGGGAGGTCTTCCAAGTGTAAGGTCTTTGGACCAGAATTTTGTACTTGGAATTCTTCAAATTCAATATCCAAGTTCTTGAAATATAGCCAAATTAAATGATGACCCAGACAGTTATTGTGAAAATCTGGATATAACGATGTTATTTCCAGTTTCGCATTTTTTGAAAATTCTGGAGTTATAGTTTCTAATGTGTCTACTAGGAGTGCTGGTAAATATGGATTCTTGCCATGTTTAATTACATTTATCAGTCCATGTTTAAGCAAATTAGTTAATGATATAGGATAATCTCTGAATTTGAAGGTTTTAAAAGTTGGCAAAGAGATTCTTGCCTTCCTAATGGTAGAATCCAGTTGACAATAACATTCACCCTCTTGATTTTTAGGGCAGTCTCCAAACATATTTTGGCATTGTTTATAATTATTGTAAAAAAAATCCCTTTCGGTGGATATTCTGTTGTGAATAATTTGGTTGTTACAAATTTGGCCCAAGGCTTCTTGTAACAAAATAAATGTTTTTATTCCCATTTCTTCTACAGAAGTCTTGGGAGGTGTTTGAATTGACGGTTTCCCCAAATTTACCAAACTTGTGGTGATTTTTGGGTTTTTTTGTAGAATTTAATGTTTCACGGAAACTTTTTTGTTCTTTCAGTGGAATTTATGGTCTTTAGGAAACTTCTTTTCCTTTGCCTTTAGGAACAATATTTTGAATTTCATGTAAAAATTCTTGGTCACCAAAGGTTTCCAAGTGTTTTAAATGATTTTGGTATTTAAGAACTCGTGGTGATATGATAATATCATTTCTACAAGTCTGAATTACTGTGTCTATCGCCTCTTGTATATCATAGAAAACTTTATACAAGGGTTAACCATATCTTGGAAATAATTTAATTTCTTCAATTAATTGGTCCATTTCTTCCCAATCTAAATAAACTCTAGCTTTTGGACCAGTGAATAATGTATAGGAAACAAATGGTTTTTTGCTAAAATGTCTTTCAGTAGCAAAATAAGATGCTAATGCATTTATTACTGCTACTTTCTTGCTGTTACCTTGAGAGGTGGTGGATAAGTTCCAAATATTGTCTAAAAGACATGTTTCTTCTTCTTTGAGCTGATTTCTCAAAGATGTTTTGAATTGTTCCTTTTCAGGAAATGTCTTTAATTTGGTTACATCAAATTCAATGACTTTGCCTGCCATTTGTAATGTCTGAATTTGGTTACATTAAATATCCTTTTTCTTTGAAAGTTCCTGAAGTATATCTACAAATTTTTTCTAATGACTTTAAAGAAAATTCATTGGGTTTTTTGATTAAGATTCCTCCCCATCCTAATTCACACCCATCAGTTATTATAATTAAATAATCTAATTATAATGGTAAATCCATTGGTTCTAATGCTTTATTTTGTTCTTTCAATTGTTGAACTATTTTGGTGTCTTGATCATTGAATTTTCTAACTCCTTTTTGTTGTGCCTTATTATATAACTGAGAAGTTAATTTAGACAAATATTTGAAATATGGCCTAACATAATTTACTAATCCTAGAAAAGATTGTAATTGTTTTAAGTCTTCCAATTTATCTGGAAATTTTAAAATCTTTCTAGAAATATGAGGTTGTAATTTAATAGGTCCATTTCCTATACCCGCCCCTAAAAAAGAGATATAATTTTTTCCAATTTCAATTTTCTTTTTTGATATTATTAAACCATGTTTATCGAATAAGGAAAAAATTATGTATAAATGTTCTAGATGTTCTTTTTCAGATTTAGAAAAAACAATAACATCATCAATATAAACATTCCTTAAAAATTTCATCCATCATTCTTTGTAAAATTTGTGGAGCATTTTTAAGTCCAAATGGCATAACTAGCCATTCAAAATATCCTAATGGACAAGAAAAAGTTGTCCACTCAATACTATCTTTATGCATTTTTACTTGCCAAAAGCATTATTTTAGATCAAATTTAGAAAACCAATTTTTACCTTGAATTTTGCTAATTAAAGTGTCTTCTATAATAAAAAAACCATTCTAGATTGTCATCTTTTCTTTTCCGCTTCTTTTTGAACAATAAAAGCAGGGGTTCTATGTCTAGAATTTGATTTTTGAATAATTCCCAATTTCAACAATTGGTTAATGTGCATTTTAAATTCTTCTTGTTCCCAATTACCATACTTGAAATTAGGTGATTTAATAGTAATATCAGGGTTGATAATTTCTAACTTACATAGAGTTTTATTTCTTTCCCAAAATTTTGTAGGATTTTCTCCTATTATTTCAATTTTTTCCAATTTTTTAATTATCTGTTCTAGGTCATAATTTTGTAGATTTTTCGTGAAATTTGTAGTATCTATTAAGTGTAACTCACTTTCTATACCATTGTCTATGTCTAAATCTAAATCTTGTTGTTCTATATTATTGCAAGAACATTCATCCTTATTTCCCTTGCAATTGCAGATTTCTTATTTTATTTGTGGTTTAAAATTTGAAATAATAGGTATTAATGAATAATTTTTACTTATTGTCACATAATCCTTGTTAATACTAATTTGTCCAGAATTATGGAGGATAAAGTCTAATCCCATAATAACAGGAACAGAAAGATTCATATCTCTAACCCAAATTTTTGGCCATTGATAATAATCGGACCAATAATTACAATTTGTTTGGAACTTTACTTGGATATTTTTAAATTGTGAATCTGTCAATTATTTAGTCCCATCAAACTGTGTAGAATATGATGGTTTTATTATAACAATTTTATTTTTTAAGCCCTCTGGAATTAATTTTACATCTATAGTAGATGAAGTTGCTCCATAATCTACTAAAACTGGTAATGTATTTTCATAACCATGGATATTAATTTTTGCAGGTATTTTAATTTGTATTAATTTTTCTTTATTACAAATTAGTGGAACAGGAATTTCACAAGGTTTTTCTATATTATTTATAATGTTAACTTCTTCTTGAGTAATTTTGGTTAATTTAAAATTAGTTTCATAGGCTGGTAATTTTCCTTTTACTAAAATATCTTCTTTTATAGTAGATATGAGATTTGATTCTCTTGTAAATAAATTTTGTTTGTTTGGACAAACAGAAGATAAATGTCCAGGTTTGCTACAAGCAAAAGAAGTAATTGTATTTTTATAAGTTTTGTTACGGTTATATTTTGTAACATGTTTATCTTTGTTTAAATACGGTTTTCTGGCATTAGATTTTCTTAAGTAATTTTTTTTTACATAATTTCTCTTAAATCTAGGCTGATTCTTCTGAATTTTATCATCAGGATGCTTGCCATATTGTTGGGGTGAATAAATTTGTTTAGCAAACCCTACATTCTTTTGTTTTAATTCTTTTTGAATTTGAATATAAGTACATTTCTTTTTTAATTCAGAAATAATGTATTATATTCTTATTCCAATGTTATCAAATTCATTATGAACTTCTAATTTATTCCAATTTTCATGAATTTTTGTGACCTAATGGTCCTGGTAATTTGGTAAATAATCTTTCTCCTAGATCGGTAGAAAAGTAGTTTCCTGAAGTTCTTGCTAAGGCATAAAAATCTTGTAAAAATTCTATTATATGGTTCCAATCATATAATTGAATTTGTTCTAAATCTCTCATGGCTTCAGCCTGTCTCATGGTTAGTCCTACATTGGCATCTTTTCCTGTAATAATTATGTGTATTAAATATGTAAAATTGTGAATATTATTTCCTTGAGTTACTAATTATGCTAATTTTTCTGGAAAATTAGCTTTAAATGCTTCCCAAGCAGCTCTAGCTATATCTCTTAGATAATTTTCAGCAATTTTAATCATTTCTTCACCTGTTGTAATACTATAATGTTTCCTTTCATAATCTCTAATTATCAAAGAAGTCCATTGTTCAATGTATGTATCTAAAAGTTGTGGATGGATATTAGTAATATTTAACATAACTTGTTCATATCCATACAAATTAGTTTCGTTGGGGTTTCTTTTTCCTAATGTCCTTAAGTTATGGTTGTTGTTAGTGTAAATAGCCACAGGCAATCTTGAAGGGTGTCCTATAGAGTAACCCATTTGAGTTGGTCTACTATTTGGAAATCTAGATGTAGCAGAGTTGCTAGATTCTTCATTTACTAAATT
Source organism: Vicia villosa (assembly GCF_029867415.1). Classification (NCBI taxonomy): domain Eukaryota; kingdom Viridiplantae; phylum Streptophyta; class Magnoliopsida; order Fabales; family Fabaceae; genus Vicia; species Vicia villosa. The sequence continues at coordinate 112,230,327 of NC_081183.1, read as the reverse complement.
TTTTTCTGAGTAGTTTATCTCAGAATTTTCTTTTTCTACATTTTCAGTTCTTCGAATAAATTTTTTAGACTTTGCACGTCTTCCAAATATTTTTCCATAAGGAATTTGTTGTTATTTGTAACACCCCATACATAACTGACTAGTATATTATGCATGAAACGTTAAAATTGATATTGAGTACATACACAAGTCAAGGTACAATATTTGATCCATATAAAATACAGCATGAAAATTTACTAAGAAGCATAATACATGCAATCTTCAATGGATCTTGCACAGCGGAATTTCAAAACCAACGAGGTCTTCGAGCCAACACCACTTCAAGCCATCAATCCGAACCTGCTATCTATCAAAAGCTACTAAACTGCACCTGAAAAAAAGATAAGTTGATTGGGGTGAGATTATAAATCTCAGCGAGTACTCCTATCCTATGGGTCCACTCGGATCTACGGGGTACATGCATCAAAACTGAGTCCACCATTGATCCGGGGTTTATCCTCACATCCGGTACAAGTACGGAGAAAACAAGGAATCGCCCACCATAGGACTTATCATGTCACAAGTATACAAACACGTATGCCAAAACTCATACCCGTGTACGGGGAATCTAGAAGCGCGTTAATGCCTCGACTAGGTTATAAAACACACCCTCGATGCGTTACCTCCCATGCATATATGTCAAGAGACTTGTACAAGCACACTGCAAGAATGAGTAGAGGGGTTCGCACAAGCCTAGATAGCCGCGAGATGACCTTAGCCTAATTGGCGTCATAGTCCCATAAACCATCTTCACGCACGTGTGTTAACGCCGAGTACAAATACGCCATCTTGACACATGGGCCCACCGGGCAAAAGCCTAGTGCTTAATCTACTTGACTTCACTAGAGGTGGTTTACCTGTTATGCGTAGGCCTACTTAGCCGCATAACGCCACCATACCGAGCACGCAAGTGTGTTAACGCCAAGTGAGTAAAAAACCCCGTACGGCACTTACAAGCACACTGCAACGATAGCTCAGGTGTGAGCCCCAATGATCATAAGATCGAGCTATAACATGGACCACAAAGTCCGGGACACTCCATTGAACACAAGGTCGGAGTCATGTTCCCAACCTAGCCCTGGCCCGTTTTGATTCAAGCATACACACGCATAACAAGCGCAAAGTCACACAAGCATACAAAACCCGAATGTATAACCGAAACAATGGGCATCACACAAAAGATCATGCCGCAAACAAGCAACCATCTCCGAACGTCAATCGAACGGACGGATAAACATAATATGATCATCATAAAGCATATCGATATAATGCATCAATTAATGATCCACATATTGAGAATCAACACATCCATGATCATATACAACATTAGCATGTTCATATACAATTTAAACAAGTCTCACACGACCAAGGAGGCATTCGGTTCTCTATTCGGAACATAACTGCTCTTTGGGGAATTAGTAACGTAAAATCTCAGCCGACGAGGTTCACTAAGTGGGGTTCCAATATTATTAAATCAAACATTCTAGTTTGGGGACCAATTTTATTAGAAAGTACACGTCACTAGCTTTCCAACGATATAAAGTTTGCGCGAAACGGACTTACGACGCAAAAGTTAAGAATTTCCGAAGTTTCCTATTTTTTTCCATTTCGCTCAAGGTAACCGATTGTTGCACCCCAAAATTTTCCCATCTAATTATATTTCTAATCGACTTATTGCTTTGACATCATGTGCATCGTAGACCATCAGTAAAACTATGCATTTCATTAGACACATAACTAAAGGATCAAGGACCCTGAATTATGGCTTTCCCTTATTTATATCATCAACATAATTCTAAGTTTGGCATTAAGAACCGGGTCATTTTCTCTAAGTACGATACAAGCATTCGCATTGGATTACATCCTAAGACTTGATTAGTTCGAGTGGGCTTTTATTGTCATTGGAAGTATTTTACGAGACATCATAGCCCAGTACTCTTTGTTCATATTTCTTCAAGGCAATCTTTGTTCATATTTCTTCAAGGCAATCGAAAACAACACTAAGGGACAAGCATGGACTGAATTAATGTTTGATTAAAGTGCAAGCAGGGATTAATTATCTCTTTAGGCTCTCGTATGAAGGCTTGTTGTATGAAGCTTTGACTCTGTTTTTAGAGCTATTATATGTCATTCATTCACATTGCGAGATCGAAAGAAATAAGAAATTTCAAATTGAGAAATGGGGATAAAACTGTGAAATCCAAAGTTACTTTGAAACAGTCCCACAACTTACCAAAAGCAAACACACAAAAATCATACAGAATCCAAACTATAGATTTGCTATTACACATACGGTTCATTCACCTACAGGTTCTATACACCAAATTCAACATATTTCAAAATTTAAACTCCAATACTCCATTCAAGATACCGAACCCATATATTTCAATCACATTCACAACTTTCAGTCATACTCATCATCGCTTATTACAAATCCATCATTACACATTACACTAGACCCTGTATCAATCCAGTGCATACAAAGAAGAAATATAAACACACACATTCACCATAAATTTCCAGCCAAGACAATTCCATTCAGTGCATTCAAAAGTCCATATTATTTTCAACTAACCTCCCTTAATTGTTTACTAACATAACAGTTCTGTAAATAATTTCCAGCATCTTAACCAACTGTTCAAACAATCAATAACTGTCCCTAAACCTATTTCTAAGTCGATCCGTTTCCGAGTTCTTCGTGACTCTTCTTTCGAAGTTCTTTTTCGTGACCCTGCTGCACCATATATTTACTACCAGCCCTGCATACAAAACATCCATAGCATACAAAACCAGAGAAAAATCAGTTTCAAAATACATTATTAATCCAAACAACCAGCATATCCTAACAGTCCAACCACAAACCTATACATAGCATACTACCACATTCAATACATACGCCACAACATACCCACCGTGTACAAAATATTCCAAACAGTTTCTAACCTTTAATTAAACTAAACCTTGTTCTAACAATCATAACTACCAAAACAGAAACAACAGTTTCTCTAACCGATTCCCAACTGTCCTCATAACTAACAACCTAACCACTCTCTAACAGAATTCTAACTTCAGTTAACAGTTTATAACTAACCTCATAACTACCTAACCTCCTCTAACAGATTCAACAGAATTCTAACTTTCAACAGAGAATCAAAAAATAGAGAAGAGAACTAACCTTGAGAAACCTCTATATAACTCATCCTCCATCTTCAGTCATTCTTCTAGTTCATCATCTTCCTCTCTCATTCATCATCACTTCAACTTTCACCTCTGCAACCACTTTACAGAGCCATTCCCTTCAATCTTTGCCATCTCTTCATCACTATGCTTCCATACACCATTGCTTCACCCTCATCAATCTTCGACTCTCACTACAACCTGTGACCAAGAAGAACATAACATCATCATCATCTTCATCACCTCTGAACTTTCATCATCTTCACAACACTAGCAAAAGAACCAGAAGAGAAAAGCACGAAATTCAACAAGAATAGAAGGGAGAAGAAGAATTCGCGAAGAAAAGAAGCAAAAGGACTCAAGAACTCACCGGGAAAGATTGTTCAATTGGCCTTGCGTTTATTTCGCATTTTGGAGCTCTCGGAATCACCCTGTGTTCTCTTCATCTCACAGACGTTCTTCAAATCCAGGTGAGTACACTCTTCTCTGCCTCTTCATCCTCTTCGCGTTTGCTCTTCACTATAGTGTAGTCTGAGGCTCCCAGAACTCTTCCCCCATGGCCTCGCTTCATGATTCGCGATTGTTAGCGTTTAATTTGATTTCTATTTAGATCTAGGGTTTGTTATTTGCTCAGATTCGAGAGAGAGAATGAGTCTCTAGAAGAACTGAAGTAGAAAACGAAGATAGGGTAAGAAGGCGGAGATGATTGTGGGTTCGACTTGAGGTTTAGGGAAGGTTTCCGCCGAAGGCGATTTCCGGCCGCCGTTGGATGTTATTCGCGAGAGAGAGTACTGAGAGAGGAAGCTGAATCGTCCCAATGTCTAAACCCTAAAATCCCCTTTTGTTTTTAATTTAATTAAGTTAGGCTTTAATTAGATTAATTGAGATTAGGGTATTAGCAGAGGTTAATCAGATTTATTATTAGTTTAACTGATATCTTAATTTTAGTATAAGGTGTAATTCGGCTTAACTTTCTTTTAATTAACACTGAACCAAATCAAAACTAAAGTCTGAAATAGTCATTAACTAATCTGGATCAAAACTCTTTGGGCCAAATCGCCATTTTTGCTTATCACACTCCCTCTATAGCCCATTATCTTTTTTGGCACATAAGAAAAATCTGTAATACAAAAAAGAACTGTTCGAACCCCTTGAGGCCCAGTGGTGCCATTTTTGGCATTCTGTAACAAAAACAATTCCTTTGGGTCAGACCTGGGCACTGCGCCCCAATTGCCTATTCACACCACTGTTTTAAAGTCACACCTCCCCTGCTTCCTTTTATTTTTAGTAATATTTTTCATGTTCTATTAGATTTTTTCCTATTTCTTTTAGGTAATAAGAACACTAATCTTCACTATCTTTCTAGCCCTTAATACAATTGTTGACATATAAAAATGATCACAAAAATATTAGTTTAGGCTATCTCTTTTAATTCTTTTTTGGTTAATTAGAATTCAATTTCCTTCATGAAAAACAATATAAAAAATAGTAGTATTTTATTTCATTTTTGTACTATATTTTTGACTTGATATTTCATGTTTATGTGTGATTTTGTACCATTGTACCATTCTCAATTTTGCTTCTAATGTGACTTTATTTTCATGTCTCTTTAATTCCTAACTTTAGGTAGAAACCATGACAACATTAGGACTTAGAAGTTCCCTTCATAACACTTAGGCTAGTTATTCATTTTAGGCTAGTTTGCTTTTCCTTTTTCTTTTCAACTTTAAAACATTTAATAAAGGAAGAGGCGAATCACACTTCACTAAAAGTGGGAGAGAAATGAGTGGGATTCATTCCCTAATCTGTTTCTCGATCACTATGAAGAGAAATGAGTGGGATTCATTCCCTAATCTGTTTCTCGATCGCTATGTAGAGAAATGAGTGGGATTCATTCCCTAATCTGTTTCTTGATCACTATGAAGAGAAATGAGTGGGATTCATTCCCTAATCTGTTTCTCAATCGCTATGTAGAGAAATGAGTGGGATTCATTCCCTAATCTGTTTCTCGATCATTATGTAGAGAAATGAGTGGGATTCATTCCCTAATCTGTTTCTCTACCATCATGCACTCTTATGTGATTCAACTCGCAGATTAATTCCCCTTAAAAAATACCCAACCAAAAACATCTAAAACACTTAATAAAGGCTCAGACCTAAACAAAGTAATGAAGTGGTGCGAAGCCTTGTATTGGGTTTTGTTCATCATGAAATTACATCTAAAAGACACAAACCAATTTTCTCTCTTCTCTCTCTTGCCTCCGAGGCATTCTTTCTCTTGCCTTCAGGGCATTCTTTCTCCTAATCGGACACGTTATTTCCGCTCCATTCCCAGCTTAAGACTCCAGAGGTCGAGCAGCGGAGTGTGAATGTAACTGTTCAATTAAAAAACACAAAAACAAACAAAACTAAAGAGCCGAACTACGACGCTCTGATTCCTGAAAAGGATACGTAGGCATTGGGTCGCGGGGCCTAAGCGAGCACAATTATTTATAAACCTTATTTTCCCCGTGTTTCTTTTCATTCATTTGCATGCATTCCCTTAGCATTAAGCCTTAGATTTATACACCCTTTAGATAGCAACAAACATAGGTGGATACCATCGAGTACGATGGGCGTGAGGGGTGCTAGTACCTTCCCCTCGCGTAACCGACTCCCGTACCCTATCTCTGGTCGTAAGACTTTTTCTTATCCTTTCTTTATTCTAGGTTTTCCGATATTCCTTTCCTTCTTTGGGATAAATATATTGGTGGCGACTCTGTTCATTTTCGCGAGCGTGCGACAGCTGGCGACTCTGCTGGGGACGTGATAGACCTGTGCTGGTCCATTCTTAGCGAGTCAATCCTAGCCTTTGTTTGTTTCTTTTCTTTGGGTGTTTTTCTTTATTTGTTTATATGTTTACATCTTGTATATATATATATATATATATATATATATATATGTGTACATATCTTGTTTATTTCTATTTGCATATCATATTTACTTTCCGCATGCATCTGGACTATATTATGGGTCCCCGTGGGGACCACATATTTTCTCTGTTTGCAGATTGGGTGGGATGTTCTATGAGGTAAAAGGCCCAATACCCAGGCTATGAGTGCACTCTAGGTACCCTAGGATAGAGTGGGAGCATAGTTTATCTCGAGGTGTACGTCTCGGGATGGATTATGTGACTACGAGCAGAGTAGTGGTTTCAAACGGAGGTATTATCGTCACCCGCATCCGCGCTGTGATGGTACTTACCTTCGGGCGGACCGTATACTGCGTTTCATGACCTTACCCTGACCTAGACTACACCCGTGAGTGGGGAGGGAATCATATTCTTTACAGGTGCATGTTCCGTTGGTGACTATTGGTTCTCCTGGTACTCAAAAGGACGTCGAACCTTTGATCCTGGAACATTTGACTTATACAGAAGCTCTACATCAGTTATATATCAGAATCAACGCCGAACCTCTGAATCTGGAGGGTTCGACCATCCTTGACTTATGCACAAGCTATTTATCCAGAAAGCAACGTCGAACCTCTGGATCTGGAGGATTCGACCATATCTTATTGATCATGAGAAGCTGTTATCCAAGAGGCCTTGATCCTTGATCCTGATTCCTGCTACATTTGCATCATCATTAACATTTTTGCATTCATGCATATGCATCCATGGTTACCAAGACTCTTATACTCTTCCTCTCCATCAGATCAGTCAAGATGATTCCTCCACATCGATATCTGACAAGAGCTCACAGAAGAAGAATCATGGAGAACTATGAACAAGATCAAGCTGCTATTAGAGAAGAGATGGATCAAATGAAAGGCAAGGTTGATGCTATTTTGGAAGCCCTCCAAGCTTTGAGAAATGAAAGGATTCCTGTTGTACAAGAGATTCCTGTTCCTGCTAATCAAACTGCTGCTAGTCAACCTGATGTCATTCTACCTTCTACTAATCCACTTGAGTTCCAACCAAGGACTAATGCTACTCTTGGAATGCCATTTAGCTTCATGACTATTGATACTCTTGGAGCTTCAAACCAAGGAGGACCTATGCCTGTAACTTCTGGAGTGCCAACAATGACTGGGCCTACTTGCCCATTTCCTACTCCACCTCCTCATACAGAGATTCCTTACCCTGCTTTCTGTGGTCCTCAGTTTGCTAATCCAGAAATGCATCCAATTCCAACCGTTGAAAGAGCTCAACCCGTTGAGAGATCTGCTGAGAAGTACCAAATCCTTGAGGAAAGGATTCGAGCTATTGAAGGTTTTAGTGCCTATGGAATAGACGCCGAAGAGATGTGCCTAGTTCCTAATCTGGTTGTTCCGCCCAAGTTCAAGACTCCCGACTTTCAGAAGTACAAGGGTTTAAGCTGTCCAAAAAGCCATATCATCATGTATTGTCGTAAGATGGCTTCTCACATCCATAATGACTCATTGCTCATCCATTGCTTTCAAGATAGCTTGTCTGGGGCATCTTTGAACTGGTATATGAACCTGGAGCGTAATAGGATCCGATCTTGGAAGGATTTGTCTGATGCCTTTCTCAAGCAATATCAATACAACATTGACATGGCACCGACTAGGTTGCAACTACCGAATCAAGCGCAAAGAACCAATGAGACATTCAAAGAATATGCCCAAAGGTGGAGAGAAATGGCTGCTTAGGTTAATCCACCACTTTCTGAATCCGAACTAGTTGATATGTTCATGAATACTCTTCAGGGGCACTATTATGAAAGGATGGTGGGTGGTGTTTCTTCTGGCTTCTCCGATCTAGTTAGGATTGGTGAAAGAATTGAGAATGGCTTGAAAATTGGTAAGATCCAGAATCCCTCCAATGCTGCTGCTGCTAATCAATATGGGTACAAGAAGCCTCAGGGTAATTTCGTCAAGAAGAAAGAAGGCGAGACTAGTATTGTTTCTGCTCAAGATCAAGCTCCTTGCTATCAAGTGACCGCCACCGCTCCTCAAGCTTATGTGGCACCTGTTGGTCAAAAACCTTGGGTCCCTTATCAACAATATGTTCAACAACAACACCAACAAGGTTATCAACAAAGACAAGGTCAATAGAGGCAGAATAGGCCAAAAAGGGTGTATGATCGTGTACCAATGTCTTATAGCCAACTTCTCGCTACCTTGCTCGACCTCAAACTGGTTCAATTAGCGGAAGCTAGGTGTGGTGGTCGTTTTCTTTACCTCCCCGTTTCACTTGGGAGGACGGCACGCTAGACCCTTCACGCGAAATTTGGAAGGAGAATGCGCCCGTGGTGGGATGAATTTTGTTTCAGTTCTTCCTACGATATCACACGAACTTTCTTATTTGTCCTACGAGTAGGAAAGGGAAAAAAAGATCTCAACTAAACCCTAAGAGTTTGCTAAGTGTGGGGATTTCACCTAGACTAGAAATTCTGGAGTCCGGGGGGTCGGTTATACATAGGGAAGTGTTTAAACACCCTACATATCTGTAGTACTCTACAAGAACCTTCTCTGTGTCTAAAATGTGTTTGTGCTGCTAATGATTATTGGGAAAGTTTCTCCTTTATGTTAGGAAAAGGAATTGAATTGATTAAAGAAAGACAGACAGACTGACTGACTATTTTTGGTATTTTATTAGCTCGCTGAGGTTCCTTGTGAACCTCATGCCTACATATCCCTAGTGGAAGTCAGAGCTTAATGTAGTTCGGGGAACTAACTAGGGAAATTAATGATTTTTGGGTGCCTTGCTTGAAGCTCAAGGTTGAAGCTTGAATTAAATCTCTGTTTACAGTAAAGAGACATGAAATCATCTTTACAGAGAGGTATTTGTACTATTCTACCACAAACATTTTTGAAAGAGTGACAGAATAACTGGATTCATTTCATTAAGAGAGTGACCTTACTTGTGTGTTTGCAAGTATGCTAGTATCTCTTGAATGAAAGAAAGATGCTCGTCCAAATTAGGGAAAGTGTACAAGTCTGGGGATGTGCCAGAGCATGTCTTTCATAGTCCTAAATGGGAGACTTTGATTGAAATTGAAATGTGTAATGTTTGTTTGTTTGAATGTGGTAGAGTAGTAAAAATATCTCTCTATAGAGATAAGCTATGTCTATCTACTGTATAAAAGATTTGACTTTAGCTGGCTTGTATGAGGCCCAAGCTTGAGGCTTTTTGATTGATTGATTATGATTATTTACTCTGGGAGATGACTCCATTGAGGATTAATTACAGGGTATTTTTGTGTTCTGTACAAAGCCCAGAATTGAGGCTTACTCTATTTGGAGAGTGTTTATTTGATGGATTTTTATTTGGTGTTCTGTACAAAGCCCAGAATTGAGGCTGACTCTACTTAGGGAGACTATATTTGTGTGCCTTGTACAAGGCCCAAGGTTGTGGCTGACTGCTGAAGATAACTGAATTTTTGAGACTATGAATGACTCTATTTTGTGTGCCCTGTACAAAGCCCAAGGTTATGGCTGACTCTAGCTAGGGAAAACATTATTTTCTGCCTTGTACAAAGCCCAAGGTTGTGGCTACTGAATGATGAAGAACTCACCGGGGGAGACTCTATTATCTGCCTTGTACAATGCCCAAGGTTGAGGCTGACTCTTGACAGGGGAGTTTTATTGTTTAGTGCCTTGTATGAAGCCCAAGGTTGAGGCTAACTGTTTTTGTTGGTTTTGACTCTATTGAGGAGATTTTATTTATTAAAAGACTGTTTTTTTTTATGGAAGCTAACCCTTTCCAGGGATTTTGACTTAGGTGGTGAATTTGTCTGTTAAAAGACTAACTTTATCATGTTTTTGGAGGCTGACCCTTTCCAGGGGTTTTGACTCTTTTGGGGAAATTATCTCCTAAGAGAATGAATCTTTGGTTTTGAAAGACTGATGTTGTTGAAATGAAAGAATGATGTTGGAGGCTAACCCTTTCCAGGGGTTTTGACATTTTAAACAGATTTTTATTAATTGACTTTGGAGGCTAACCCTTTCCAGGGGTTTTTATTAAAATGAAGGAATGATTTTGGAGGCTAACCCTTTCCAGGGATTTTTGACTGAAATGATAGATTGATTTTAATTGATTTTGGAGGCTAACCCTTTCCAGGGGTTTTTGACTGAAATGATAGATTGATTTTAATTGACTTTGGAGGCTAACCCTTTCCAGGGGTTTTTATTGAAATGAATGGCAGAAAGATTATCTAGTGGAGACTTCTTGTTTAAAGCCCAAGATGAAGGCTGACACATGCTGAGGATGATCAAACATGGATCCTAGACTCTGCTAAGGAAAATTGATGAAGATAAGGGTGACAGAGACTGTCCATGTCTCTCATTCCAAAAGGTGTACTCAATATGAAATTGAGACAAACTTAGCTTGTTTAAAGTCTGGTTTAAATTGGAAGAAAACTCACCAGGGTAGGCTAAAAGGTGACTAAAGACGTGTTCCTATGTTTATAAGAAACCTGAGGGGTCCTTGTATACAAGCTCAAGAGGAAGCTGGAAATGCTTTTAAGAAGCCTGTGGGTCCTTGTACAAAGCCCAAGAGGAGGCTAATCGAGGGTCCTTGTTATAGCACAAGAGAAAGCTATGTAGTTTTGAACTTATTTTGGCTCTAAGCAAATGGGTAAGAGGTTTCATCGGGAATAATTCCTCTTTGGGTGGATGTGTTCTATTTTTTTGGATTCTAAGGTTTTTGCCAAGATGTTTCACCGGGAATAATTCATCTTGGGGGTTTGAACTACAGATCTCTAATTAGGAAAGAGCCTTCACCGGGAAGACATTCTCAATCCTAGGTCATATTCCTATAATATATATATAGTTTAACTGTCCTAGGGTTTACACTCAAACGTAGTTCTAAACTAATATATATGCACAGTTTATATTTGACAGTAATTTAAATAAAGACTGTAAATTGAAAGCTTGTAAAGCCTAACCTGGATGGAGTGGAGGCCTTTGGAGAAGTATGTACAGAGCCTCAACAGTAATTGGTGGATAACAGTTGAATATATATATATGATAAATAGTTAAGGGTTTTTGAAAACAGAAGAAGTGAAGATGGACATAGGTCACATAGGTATCTGAAGAGTTTCACCGGGAATAATGCCCTTCAAATACCAGAAGAATGTTTTGAAAACAGAAAGAAGATTTTGAAAATACAGTTTTGAAAACAAGCTAAGAAGAGAAGGTGTTTGGGACTTACACTCTATTAGAGGCCCAGTACTTTACAGTACTGGTTACAAAAGCAGTTTTGAAAATGATTTGAAATGATATAAGGTTTTGTTGTTTGAAAACCTTAATCATTTGATTTAAACGGAGATTGAAAACAGTTTTGAAAATTGACAAAAAGTCAATTTAATTAAGGTAAAGAATAAAGATCTATGCCTAATTAAGACCTAAACAATTAGGGTTTTATCATAAACTTATTTTCAAAATAATTAGGTTAAAACAAAATGAATATATATATTTAAAGTTTTTAAGAAAACACTTTAAAACATACTATGTTAAACCTAATTAAAACACACGAAATAAATAATATTTTTTATGATTTTTTTGGTTATTCACAAAATAGGTATATTAAATAAAAAGTGTGTGAAAAATGAAGTGAAAATGATTTAATTTGATAGGTTAAATAATCATGTGATGTTGTGAAGAGAATAGGTGTGAAAAGTGATAAAACATTTAGAAATGTCTCCACCAAGGCTTGAACTCACGCCCTTTAGGTCACACACCCAAAACAACACCACTGAGCCAACGCGCGCATGGTGATAGCAACTCTCACTCATTTGGTTATGTTTCAAAACAAGTGATAAATCATTGAAAAATAAAAGAATCAAAAAGTTTGGGGCGAGGGGGATTCGAACCCCAGACTTGAGGCATGAGGAGACTAAGGGCGTATGGGAGGCCACTAGGGCAAACGATGAATTCGTTTGTAAAACGAATACCATTCAAAATAAAATAAACTTTGTTCAGAGATTTAAAAAATGGCGCTAACCTCCATCTTCGTCTTCAACCTCAAGCTCCAACATTTTTGAAATTCTGATTCTCTCAAATCTCAACCAATGGCCCAGGTGTAAACATGAAACTTGTTCTAAATTCACTCACGATTCTAAATATGTAACTAAATATATATTTATATTAACTACATCTAACTAATTTACCAGAAATCGTGAAGAACCCTAAAAATTTAAAAATCAAATTAAATGACTATACTGAAAGATAAATGAATGATGATAGAGGGTTTTCAATCCTCTGATGATGCTGAACAAGATAGAATCGAGCTATTTCTTAAAGAATGCTTAAATTAAAGAGGTGGAGTTTAGAAACTTACCTCTGAAAATGGAGGTCGTGAGGATGATAGAGAGCAACTGGGCTTGTATGAATGATCCCAAAAGCTTCCTTGTGACTCAGTGATGCTAACTGAATGCTTGTTGTAACCTCAATCTTCCTGAATTGTTCTATGGACCTCCCTCGATTTGAGCTTCAAGTGAACATGGAGAGTGATGATTCTTGAGTTACAGATGAGCTGCAGCCATCTGAACAGCTTCACTACCTCCTATGGAACGTGCCTGGATGCTTGGCTTGATTGGAAACCTTCTGAATTGCACTATGGACCTCCAACTGCAACTGCTCCAAAGTGAGAGCAACAATGGTGTTCCTCCACTTACAGAAGTGATCCAGGTGCTTGGATCACCTCAAATGACCTCCCTTGAGATGTTAGAATGCTTACTTTCCAAAGATAAGCTCTGGTTTGAAGAAAACGATTCTTCTTGCCAAAGAACTTTGAAAAACAACAAGCATGAGAAGAGAAAGAGAAAGCAAGGAATATGGTTGCTTTGGTGTGTTTTTCTACTGAAGTATGCCCTCCTATTTATAGGCAAATGAATGCAGATCAATTGGCTGTGGTGAGTTTGCTTAATGAAAGAAATTTGGTTTCTTAAGCATGAAGGAAGTTTGCAAATATCTCTTATGCAATGATGAGAATTTTGATTCCATTTGATCAATCCCCTAGCCCTCGATTTTGCTTGATCTTAGGGGACAATTCTGAGACAGAAATGAGCTCTAATTGGTTGGTGAGAAGATTCCTTGGGTGATTCATCAATTTGCCATAAATTCCCAAATGTAATCATTACATAATCACATGTTCTTGTTTTTAGAATCTTCTTCAATTATCATGGCATGGTGAAAATGAATGCATGGCATGTTTTCAGATGTGTTATGGGTCGTGTAGCATCCATATTTGAGGTCATGTGCACAAAATTTCAAAGTTCCAAAATGATGCATGACCTATAATTTCACTTCATGAGGCCAACTTTGAACAAACATAACTCTTAGCTCAAAATGAATTTGGAGAAGGTTGAACACAATTTGGAAAGCCCTAAACATCTACTTCAAATCATTAGTTTGGAGTTTCTTCAAAATCCTTTGGCAAATTTGTGAAAAATGAGGCCAAAGTTGGAAGAAAACTAGGTTAAAACACTTAGAAAAATTTCTAAGTGTTTATGACCTAAAACTCCAAAATTTCCAAAACTCTTAAATGATTGATCTTTTGAAAAAAGTTCCTTTGTAAGATGTTGTTTTATTTTGCAAGATCTACAACTTTCATGTTGGAAGTTTTTTGAGTTGTGTAGGTGAAATTTTGAGTTCTCACCATGCCTCAAAAAACCCTAATTCCCGACTTTTCGCTCCTTGATGAATTTCTTTGAATTTCTTTGGTCAAATGACTTTAATATACATATATTGATGATATTGATCCTTGAAAGCCATGGTTTGACCAAAAATCTCAAAAGTCAATGGTGATCCCATACAGTTGACTTTTTCCAGATATGGTGAGATTTTGGACTTTTGTGTAGAATCAAGATCTTTTCCTCAGATGAATGATGTACATGGGTTATGTTGAGGTAGTAGAGACTCTTGAATCATGTCTTGAGTTTTGGATCCATGCCCTGATTAAAAATTCAACTATCTTGGGGAATTAGGTTAAAAACCCTAATTGTCGACCAGAGGACAATGATGACTGTAGACTTTGAATTGAGGTGTAATGTCCAGTGGATCTTGTCATATGAGTTATTTGAAGATGATTGATGTCTTTGAATGGTCCCCTAGGGCTTTTTAGGGTTTCCCAAAGGTGATCCCTGAGTTTAGTCCTTGATAGGCTCAAAAAAAATCCTAGTCTGGTGACCTGAGTAACTCTGTACTTAGATGACTGGGTGTCTAATCAATCATAGGTGAAATAATGAAGCTCTTGAGTCTTAGAGACTAATCCTTCTATTGATTGATCCTTTGCCTGAGCTTTCTGGTTTTTGAACACCCTTGATTGAATGTCAGACTGCTTTGGGTACTTACTTTGACTTGATGAAAATCCTGAAGATATGTCATCTCAGGGGGGTCAAAAATTAGGGTATGACAGATGCCCCTATTTAAGTTTCTTTTATCTGCTGGGAGAGAGATTGAGATCTCGATCTCTCCTGCGTAAAAGAGACTTAAATATCAAAGAATGCCCGAATTTTGGGCGCTCCTGAGATGATAAAATCTTTGCATGATTTGATCCCATTGTCGCACTTGGCGGGGAATGAGGAGACAAACTCCTGTAGAAACACTTGATGTGGATTCTGGCGAATGGATGGCAGTGTAGGATGCGCAATCCATCTTCTTTAACTAAGTGTTGACACTTAGAAAAAGGCAAACAACCTCCCCCTTGTTTCGGATGTCCATATCTCGAAACTGGTCTCAGTCGTGTTTGGACAATATCTCAGATAAAGAGAAAATTCTCCAAAGATTTGTTTCCTCATCAAACTTCTCATCAGCACTTGGAGATGAGACGCCATTTGATGGTAGTAAAGAAACTTCAAAGGTTTGTTTCCTCATCAAACTTCTTACCAGCACTTGGAGGTAAGACGCCATTTGATGGTAGTAAAGAAACTTCAAAGGTTTGTTTCCTCATCAAACTTCTTACCAGCACTTGGAGGAAAGACGCCATTTGATGGTAGTAAAGAAACTTCAAAGGTTTGTTTCCTCATCAAACTTCTTACCAGCACTTGGAGGTAAGACGCCATTTGATGGTAGTAAAGAAACTTCACCATCTTCCCTTTTGACTTGACGTCTTTGAAAGAATGTCATATGGCCCCGCGCTCTTTTGAGGGGCTAATGACTTTGCTTGAAGGCGGACGAACTGTTTTCGGGGTGAAAACCAACATTCGTCGACTGATGCCGGGGAATCAACAAACTGTTCTCCTAAGAGGAAAACTGCCATTCATCGACTCTGTGGGGAACTAAACATCCCAGAAACAGACAAACTGTTTGAAGAAACTGCCATTTGTCGATCTCTTGAGTATTTAACAGACAAACTGTCTTTCCTTGGGGAAAGGCTGCCATTTGCCAATTGCTAGGGGAACAAACTGTCTTCTACTAGGAGACTGCCATTTGTTGATCCCGTCGTGAAAGAAACTGAGCAAACTGTCTTCTGCTGAAAGAGACTGCCATTTGCTGACTTTGTTGAGGAATCTGAACTATCTTCTGGACGAAGAATACCATTCACTGAATCTGCTGGGGAATCTGAACTATCTTCTGGACGAAGACTACCATCCACTGAATCCGCTGGAGAATCATTTGTCGATCTGCTGGGAGATTCTCTTTGACGAAAAGTGGCATCTCTTGACCCTGCTGGGGAAATACCAGATTGTTTTCCAGGAGGAAAAACTACCACTTGTCAATTATGTCGAGGAATCCATACTCCTCGGAGAAGAGAAACCGCTCATCGGCCTTGTAGGGAATTCCAAAAATGCGAAACAGACTATCTTATCTGAAGAAGATTGTCGAGCGTCGCTCTGCAGGAGATTCTCAGTTGGGGAATTCCAAAAGTGAACAAACTATCTCTTTAAAGGAGATTGCCATTTGTTAACTTGCTTAGAGAGATCCTTGTGTATGAACTGTTGTCTTGAAGGAAAAAGTTTCTCCGGAACTTGCAGGGGAAACTTGAGTCCATGCCTTAATGACTTGGGCATTCACATGATCAAAGCTTGACTCGACTATGCAGTTATGATGTAATGTATGCATGAATATTATGACAATGATAAAATGTAAAGTGAATGTGAATAGAATTGTCGCAGATGTAAAATACTATGATACGACTTGAATTCTTGTTGATCAGAAGATGTCCTCTTCTTGCAGTTAGAACTCTGCCAGGAATACCTGGTTATCAGCTGTCCGCTGTCCGAAGTGAGTAATATGAATTGAAGTAAAGATCCGTCATCGGGAGATGTTCGCAAAGCGACCTCATGGGGAAATCTTAATTCCCGGAGTCTCAACCGTTCTCGGAGCAACTGTTTGCATTCTTCCTATTGTTTGTAAACCTCAGAAAGAAATTTCACCTTTATTTTTGCAAGTAAATTCATTTTATTTTATGAAAACAATTGTTTTAAGAAAATAACTGTTTAAATTCAAAATGTATTTCAAGAAACTGAAAAAGACTAGATTGCAAAAGAAAAGCACAAGGCTCAAATTATTATATATGGAATGGTAATCAGCCAAATGTTTGATTCCATGGAGTATTTACAAAGTTGGAAATTGGTAATTTTCGGGAAAAGGGCTACGATGAAACGTGACGACCGTTATCTTTCCCTTCCACTCTGAGTTGCACTGTATTCGTGCTTCGCAGAAGATGACCTACTGCTGATGAATACTCCGCTATGGATTTTGAATGATCAAGTTTGTCCTGAACACAGTTACTTGCCATATATCCCTAACTTTTGCGTAAACTACCCCTTTCGGGTTTTAAGTCTACCGGGATTGATTATTATATTTTTTTTATGTCTCTAATTTTTGCCTGAATCGCCCTTTCGGGTTTTCGATTCACCGAGACGCTCTTTTTTGCCTAAGTCGCTCTTTGCGAGTTTTCAACTTAGCGAGCTGTTCTTTTAATTATTTAGGCGAAGTATTTCTTGACTGCGTCGACGTTCACAGGACGGGTGAATTCTTCTCCATCCATAGTCGTGAGTATTAAGGCTCCTCCTGAGAAAGCTCTCTTGACCACGTAGGGGCCGTCATAATTGGGAGTCCATTTCCCTCTCGAATCTGTGAGAAAAGATTGAATCTTTTTGAGTACAAGGTCGCCTTCTTTGATTGTGCGAGGTCGAACCTTTTTGTCGAAAGCTTTCTTCATTCTTTGTTGATATAGCTGACCGTGGCATAAAGCTGTCATGCGCTTTTCTTCGATTAAGTTCAATTCAATCGAATCTGCTTTGACACCACTCGGCTTCTGTTAATTTTGCCTCCATCAAGACTATCATTGATGGGATTTCAACCTCTATAGGTAGGACTGCCTCCATGCCATATACAAGGGAGAAAGGAGTTGCTCCGGTCGAAGTACGTACTGATGTACGGTAACCATGAAGAGCATACGGGAGCATTTCATGCCAATCCTTGTAAGTAATGACCATCTTCTGAATGATTTTCTTGATGTTTTTATTAGCTGCTTCTACAGCTCCATTCATCTTTGGTCTGTAAGGAGATGAGTTGTGATGTTCAATCTTGAATTCTTCACAAAGCTCCTTCATCATTTTGTTATTCAAATTTGACCCATTGTCAGTGATTATCTTGCTAGGAATGCCGTAGCGACAGATGATGTGATTCTTGATAAACCTGACGACAACTTGTCTTGTAACGTTTGCATATGAAGCTGCTTCAATCCATTTGGTGAAATAGTCTATGGCTACTAAGATGAAGCGATGTCCGTTGGACGCTTTTGGTTCGATCATTCCAATCATGTCGATTCCCCACATGGAGAAAGGCCAAGGGGAAGAGAGTATGTTGAGAAGAGATGGTGGCACATGAATTCTATCGGCGTAGATCTGACATTTGTGACACCTCTTTGCGTACTGGTAGCAATCTGACTCCATCGTCAGCCAATAATATCCTGCTCTCAGCATTTTCCTTGTCATGGTATGTCCATTGGTGTGAGTACCAAAGGAATCTTCATGTATTTCTCTCATGAGTATTTCTGCTTCTTTTCTGTCAACGCATCTGAGCAGAACCATGTCGAAGTTTCTCTTGTACAGAACATCTTCATTCAGGAAGAATCTACAAGCTAACCTTCTCAAAGTCTTTCTATCTTTCTTTGACGCCCCAAGAGGGTACTCTTGCTTTTGCAGAAAGTTCTTGATGTCGTGATACCACGGCTTGTCGTCGATGATTGCTTCTACTGTGAAAACATGAGCGGGCCTATCCAGGCGCATAACATCGATCCGAGGAATGTCATTCCAATGATTTATCCTAATCATGGAAGAGAGTGTGGCTAATGCATCAGCCAAGTTGTTTTCTTCACGAGGAATGTGATGAAAATCTACCCTGTCGAAGAATGGTAATAATCTTCTCGCGTAGTCTTTGTAAGGAATTAGCCCTGGTTGGCGTGTTTCCCATTCTCCTTTGATTTGATTGATGACCAAAGCAGAATCTCCATATACATCCAAGTGTTTGATTCTTAGATCCACGGTTTCTTCGAGACCCATGATGCAAGCTTCATATTCGGCCTCATTGTTTGTACACTTGAAAGTTAATCTGGCAGTAAATGGAATATGGGTACCCTGAGGTGTAACAATGATTGCCCCAATTCCTCGTCCATAAGCATTGACAGCTCCGTCAAAGATTAAGCCCCATTGGGATCCTATCTCAGGTCCTTCGTCTGGTAGTGGCTCGTCGCAATCTTTCATCTAGAGGTACATGACGTCCTCGTCCGGAAAGTCGAAACTGGTTGATTCATGACCATTGAGTGGGTGGTGAGCCAGGTGCTCAGCTAGAATGCTTCCCTTCACGGCTTTTTGTGCGTGATACTCAATGTCATATTCTGATAACAACATCTGCCAACGGGCAATCCTCCCAGTTAAGGCAGGCTTCTCAAAGATGTACTTGATTGGATCCATATGAGAGATCAAACAAGTAATATGTCGAATCATGTACTGGCGGAGATGCTTGGCAGCCCAGGCCAAAGCACAACACGTCTTCTCGAGCATGGAGTAGCGGGATTCACAGTCAGTGAATTTCTTGCTTAGGTAGTAAATGGCATGCTCTTTTCTCTTCGTCTCGTCTTGCTGTCCAAGGACACAACCCATGGAGTCTTCTAAGACGGTTAAGTACATTATCAAAGGTCTTCCTTCCACTGGAGGAGACAAAATGGGTGGTTCGAGCAAATATTCCTTAATGCTGTCGAACGCTTTCTGACAATCGTTTGTCCAGACGCAACTTTGATTTTTCCGTAGAAGTTTGAAAATAGGAGCGCAAGTTGCAGTCATGAGATATATGAATCTCGATATGTAATTCAGACGTCCAAGAAATCCTCTAACTTGTTTCTCGGTTCTGGGTGAAGGCATTTCTTGAATTGCCTTGACTTTGTCTGGATCTACTTCAATTCCTCGTTTGCTGACAATGAAACCAAGGAGTTTTCCTGAGTAGACACCAAAGGTACACTTGTTGGGGTTCAGGCGAAGCTGAAACTTCCGTAAGCGTTGAAATAACTTTGTCAGATTTTGTATGTGATCTTCTTCATTTTCTGATTTGGCAATCATGTCGTCCACATAGACTTCCACTTCTTTATGCATCATGTCGTGGAAAAGCGTAGTCATGGCTCTTTGATAAGTTGCCCCTGCGTTCTTTAGTCCAAAAGGCATAACACGATAGCAGAACGTGCCCCAGGGGGTGATGAAAGCTGTTTTCTCCATGTCTTCAGGTGCCATTTTGATTTGGTTGTATCCTGAAAATCCGTCCATGAATGAGAAAACTTTGGATTTTGCTGTACTGTCTACCAACATATCAATATGTGGTAAAGGAAAATCATCCTTAGGGCTAGCCTTGTTCAGATCTCTGTAGTCGACGCACATGCGGACTTTTCCGTCTTTCTTAGGAACGGGAACAATGTTAGCTAACCACTGAGGGTATTCTGAAGTGACGAGGAAACCTGCGTTGATCTGCTTTTGAACTTCCTCTTTGATTTTCATGGCCATCTCCGGATGAGTTCTTCTTAATTTTTGCTTGACCGGAGGGCATTCTGCTTTTAATGGCAAGTGATGCTCCACTATACTGGTATCCAACCCTGGCATATCTTGATAAGACCAAGCGAAGACATCTGAGAATTCTCTGAGCAGTTGTATCAAACTCTCTCTGATCTCTGAACTGAGCGAAGCTCCAATCTTAACTTCTTTTCTGTTTCCATCGGAACCAAGGTTAATGATCTCTAGAGGCTCATTGTATGGCTGAATGGCCTCTTACTTTTGTTGAAGTAATCGTGAAATTTCCTTTGATATTTCTTCGTCTTCTTCTTCCTCTGCCTCGAATGCAGGAAACCCAAAGCTTGGAGAAGTCATACAATCGCACGTTTCAACGGGGTATTTTATGATTAATCTGCATATGTGTGATAAGTTTTATTTAGACAACGAGGGAAGACTCGGTGTATGCAGTTAATGAAATATTTTGATGTTTTTTAGGGTGTTTTTTAGGATTACCAATTTCCGAAAAAGAGAAAAGGAAAAACTAAACGAAGGAACAGAATGACATTTTTATTTATGGACAGTCATTTCTTGAAACAAAGACCCTATAAAACAAAACTCTATTGCTTTGGGCGAAGCAAAGAGGGACATTTTCCTAAGAAATAGTAAAATGCAAAGCCCTATGAAACATCTCTTCACCCTGGGCTATGGTGAGAGGACAAAATAACGGTGAAAGTTCCTACTTAGGAGTGCGAACAACAGTTGAAACTTCAACGGCTGTCCAGTAGTGGCGAACCCCATTGTGCACTAAGTAATCTGGAACCTTAGGCTTAAGCTGGCCTGTGGTAGGTCTTGATTTACCAACCACTGTCTTTGCAACACTCAGACGATCTTCTTCTACTTCAGCAGACTGAGCGGTGTGAGCATACCCATTTCCAAGTGGAGTATGTCGGTTTTTCTTTTGAGGAAACTTTCAATCTTCTGAATGGAGAGACTTGTTGTCGGAGACACTTTCAAGATCATCCTCTTCTGTATTTTGGTCTTGCTCTTCTCCCAAGATGGCATTGACTAGATATGTGAACTCTAGATCCGTAGCCTCGGAAGATGACTTGGGGATATAATCCTCACTGATGATTTCACCAGTCGATGATGATGAATAGCAAGGGTTATACATCTCTTTTGGCTGAGAGAGGTACTCAAAATCACTGTTCCATCCAGTTGGAACAATATCTTCAAGAGAGATTCTTGAACTTTCAGGAGCGGAGTATTTCACCATGTAGTCGAATTTTCCGCTTGGTTCTCCTAATGTATCCCAAATTTCTTCGGGGATAGGAGGAACTTCTTCTGATGAACCATGACTTCTGGTGGTGAAGCGGTCAGTAACTTCATCACTGCTTGGTTGAGTCTTACTTTCAGATCCTTTAGTCGGATAACAGTAAGGTGAATCAAACTCTGGTAGGGAGATGTATCCTGCTTTGTTAAGATAGGATAACCATTCCTCTTCATCGGTGTTTTCCGTACCGATGGTATTGACTGTTTGTTGAACAGGTTGAAGAAAACCTCCACTGCAGAAAGTTTCTTGAATTGGGAGAACTACCTCAATCCCTGGAATAGCCTTTGATGATGTTGGAAAGAATCCAACTCCTGTTCTGTTCTTGTTGTTGGAAGGAATATTAATGTGCCCCCAACCACTGGTAGTACCATCCTTTACAACTTGGATTGCATCTTTGTATGAAGAGATAGACGCTGCTTTCTCCTTTCCTTTGTCCAAGGAAAGTGCTTGGAATTTAGTTCCAACAATTTCTTTTGGTTCTATGTCGGAGAATGATGACAGGTTGCTGGCGATCAGAGCTCGTTCTCCACATACGGTTACCAATTTGTCATTTCTTATGAACTTCAGTTTCTGATGAAGTGTTGAAGTAATTGCCCCAGCCTC
The DNA here is from genome assembly GCF_029867415.1 of Vicia villosa. Lineage (NCBI taxonomy): Eukaryota > Viridiplantae > Streptophyta > Magnoliopsida > Fabales > Fabaceae > Vicia > Vicia villosa. Next base: position 112,208,244 of record NC_081183.1, on the reverse strand, counting down.
ATGAATCCATGGGCGACCTAGCAAACAACTGTATTGTGCTGGAATGTCCATAACTTGGAAAGTGATTTTGAACGTCTGAGGTCCAATAGTTATAGGAAGATCCACTTCTCCGAAAACTGACTTTCTTGATCCATCAAATGCTTTGACGATGACATGACTTTTTCTTAGAGGGTAATCTTCAAAAGATAATCTTGATAATGTTGATTTAGGCATGACGTTGAGAGAGGATCCATTGTCTATTAGGACTCCTGTGAGTGTATCACCCATGCAGCCAACTGAGATGTGAAGTGGAAGATTATGGTCCACTCCTTCTTCAGGAAGATCTTCGTCACAGAAACTTAGGTTAGTTCCGGCGGAGATGTTGGCAATGATGTTGTTGAATTGACTTATTGTGACACTTGGTTCTACGAAAGCTTGTTCCAAAACTTTCTGTAGAGCTTCCCTATGAGCTTCAGAACTCAATAGTAGGGAAAGAACAGAAATCCTAGACGGAGTATGTAGTAATTGATCTACAATGTTGTATTCACTCCTCTGGATTAACTTCAAGATCTCATTATTTTCTTTCGCTTGAACAGCATTGGTCGGATGATTGTCTTGCCTATGTGGTACTTCCTCCGAAGGTTTCTCCACATTTTCTGTTGTTCTGTTGAAGACTTGTCCACTTCTGGTGACTCGACTAACATCAGCAATGTTGACAACAGACGGTAATGGTATTTCCTTACCATTTTCAATGAATGTAGCATTGTACTTGTATGGTATAGCCTTGCTGGACTCATACGGTACAGGACCTGGTAAGTAGATGACTAACGGAGCAATTGCTGTCTTCCTGCTGTCATACTTGACTTGCATTGGTTCAACTTGATTAATTTGAGGAGATACGGTAAAGACTTCATCATCTTCTCTGTTGGCAAGAACAGTAATGGTATTATCATCCATCAATTTTTGAATGTCGTTGCGAACACGCAAACATCCTCGTGAATTTCTTCGACATATTCTGCATCTACTGTAAGGATGGAAATCCGTTCCAAAGTAGGCAAGTCCATTTAAAGTTTTATGGAACCTGACTACCGATCCTTCAAGATCTTCAACTTTGTAGATTTTGTATTCTCCTGGACATCCTTGAACCATGTTGATGTCATGTTCAGTTCTGACTCGGATATGTTGAATCCATCCTAAGTCCATTTGTTCTTGTAATGCAGCTTGAACTACGGCACATCCTTGATTATTCTTTGGACAAATATCACATGTGAAGTAGTTGTGAGGTGGTACATGACCGTATCCAGCTTGTTTAGCGTGCATCTTGACAAGATTTTCCCCTATCTGACGAATGTTGTAGATTTGAATGACGTTGGGGTGTTGATCTATCAGATTTACTGGAGCTTCTTTATGCTGCGGCAAAGGATTTGCTTGGACGTTTGGATTAGTATCTTTGAAGGATAGCATTCCGCTCTTCACTAATCATTGGACGTCAATCTTGAAAGAGAAACAGTTCTCAATATTGTGACCTGGTGCCCCCTGATGATAGGGACAAGATTGGTCAGCCTTATACCATGGTGAGGAACTGTTTGTAGGATTTGGAGGACTTCTCGTCTGAATGAGTCCTCTTGCCAGTAATGTTGGAAACAATTCTGCATACGGCATTGGTACGGGGTCAAAGGCAGGATACCTTGGAGCCCGATTGTTGTAATTTGGAGGTCGAACCTGCTGCTGAGGTTGCTGCGACCTTTGTTGAATTTGTTGTTGCGAAACCTGAGGTTGATAAGCTGGCGCTGAGTTAACAACCGGAGTTATTGTTGCAACTTGAGGTTGGAATTTCTTCTTGATTTTGTGCAAGACATTGCTGACATCTTGATCCTTTTTCTTCTGGAAAGAACTTCCATACTTCCTTGGACCAACAGAAGATTCTGGTTCTTTGTTCAGGCGTCCTTCCCGAACTGCTTCTTCTAAACGTACACCCATGTTTACCATCTCGGTAAAGTCACTTGGTGCAGTTGCAACCATTCGTCCGTAGTAAAATGGACTCAAAGTTTTGAGATAGATTTTTTTCATTTCTTTCTCTTCAAGTGGTGGACAAATTTGAGCAGCAACTTCACGCCATCTCTGAGCGTGTTCCTTGAAGCTTTCTCTATCCTTTTGAGTCATGGCCCGGAGTTGATCTCTGTCGGGAGCCATATCCAGATTGTACTTATACTGTTTGACGAAGGCCTCTCCAAGGTCTCGAAAAGTACGAATCTCTGAACTGTCCAAGTTCATGTACCATTTGAGTGCAGCACCAGTCAGGCTGTCTTGAAAATAATGAATGAGTAATTGTTGATTATCAGTCTGAGTTGACATTCTTCGAGCGTACATCACGAGATGACTTTGTGGGCATGCATTCCCTTTGTACTTCTCGAAATCTGGTACTTTGAATTTGTGAGGAATCTTAACATTTGGAACCAGACAGAGGTCTGCAACATTCTTTCCAAATAGATCTTGTCCTCGGAGAGTCTTGAGTTCCTTCTGCATTTGCAGAAACTGTTCCTGGAACTCGTCCAATCTTTCATACACGCCAGCATCCTCACTTGGGGCGTGATGATATACTTGTCTGCCCTGCGGGGGAAAAGTATGCATAATCGGTCGTGGAGAAGCCATGACAGCAGATCTTGGAATCTCAGCATTCTGTTGTGTGAAACCCATTGTCGTTGCTCTTGGAACTTCAATTTCCAGAGGTTTGTAACCCTCCGGTGGACGCATATCCATGGTGACTTTTGGAGCTTCAGAAGCTGGAGGTATGTACCCTTCTGGAGTAAAGTTATACGGCATGCCCCAAGGTCGATCAGGCGGCATGGTATACTGAGGAATGGGAGTAGAAACAATCTCGGAAACCACAGTCCTTTGTGGTTCTTCTGGCGTTGGTCGATTCTGCGCAACTACCAGGGCTTCTACCATACTATTGAGCCTTTCAACAGTACCTTTGAGAGTATTAATCTCTTCCCTGAGTTCTTCATTCTCTTGCTCAAAGTCTTCCATTCCTTTCTTGCGACTTGAACGAGTGTTGTATGGATGAGACAGCTTGAAAGTCTTGGTTCACCTCCTTCTCCTCCTCTCTTTCTGGAGAAAGGAAAGTGACTATTAGATCCGCGACAATTCTCGTGTCAGTGCGTACGACTAAAGCGATGTATGATATGCAATTAAGTTAATATTTTTCAAGGAAACACCATAATTACGTTATGAAACATCAAACTTTTATTAATTAAGCGAAAATGCCGTTTTTTACACACTTTGAAAAGGAAATACAGAGAAACTGAGAGAAAGGACTCTAAAACTTTGACGAAGAGCCGACTTCACGTTCTAACATTTTCTTCTATTTCTTGAGCTGAGCGTTCTCTGACGTGAGTTGATTGATTTACCAACCACTGTCTTTGCAACACTCAGACGATCTTCTTCTACTTCAGCAGACTGAGCGGTGTGAGCATACCCATTTCCAAGTGGAGTATGTCGGTTTTTCTTTTGAGGAAACTTTCAATCTTCTGAATGGAGAGACTTGTTGTCGGAGACACTTTCAAGATCATCCTCTTCTGTATTTTGGTCTTGCTCTTCTCCCAAGATGGCATTGACTAGATATGTGAACTCTAGATCCGTAGCCTCGGAAGATGACTTGGGGATATAATCCTCACTGATGATTTCACCAGTCGATGATGATGAATAGCAAGGGTTATACATCTCTTTTGGCTGAGAGAGGTACTCAAAATCACTGTTCCATCCAGTTGGAACAATATCTTCAAGAGAGATTCTTGAACTTTCAGGAGCGGAGTATTTCACCATGTAGTCGAATTTTCCGCTTGGTTCTCCTAATGTATCCCAAATTTCTTCGGGGATAGGAGGAACTTCTTCTGATGAACCATGACTTCTGGTGGTGAAGCGGTCAGTAACTTCATCACTGCTTGGTTGAGTCTTACTTTCAGATCCTTTAGTCGGATAACAGTAAGGTGAATCAAACTCTGGTAGGGAGATGTATCCTGCTTTGTTAAGATAGGATAACCATTCCTCTTCATCGGTGTTTTCCGTACCGATGGTATTGACTGTTTGTTGAACAGGTTGAAGAAAACCTCCACTGCAGAAAGTTTCTTGAATTGGGAGAACTACCTCAATCCCTGGAATAGCCTTTGATGATGTTGGAAAGAATCCAACTCCTGTTCTGTTCTTGTTGTTGGAAGGAATATTAATGTGCCCCCAACCACTGGTAGTACCATCCTTTACAACTTGGATTGCATCTTTGTATGAAGAGATAGACGCTGCTTTCTCCTTTCCTTTGTCCAAGGAAAGTGCTTGGAATTTAGTTCCAACAATTTCTTTTGGTTCTATGTCGGAGAATGATGACAGGTTGCTGGCGATCAGAGCTCGTTCTCCACATACGGTTACCAATTTGTCATTTCTTATGAACTTCAGTTTCTGATGAAGTGTTGAAGTAATTGCCCCAGCCTCATGAATCCATGGGCGACCTAGCAAACAACTGTATTGTGCTGGAATGTCCATAACTTGGAAAGTGATTTTGAACGTCTGAGGTCCAATAGTTATAGGAAGATCCACTTCTCCGAAAACTGACTTTCTTGATCCATCAAATGCTTTGACGATGACATGACTTTTTCTTAGAGGGTAATCTTCAAAAGATAATCTTGATAATGTTGATTTAGGCATGACGTTGAGAGAGGATCCATTGTCTATTAGGACTCCTGTGAGTGTATCACCCATGCAGCCAACTGAGATGTGAAGTGGAAGATTATGGTCCACTCCTTCTTCAGGAAGATCTTCGTCACAGAAACTTAGGTTAGTTCCGGCGGAGATGTTGGCAATGATGTTGTTGAATTGACTTATTGTGACACTTGGTTCTACGAAAGCTTGTTCCAAAACTTTCTGTAGAGCTTCCCTATGAGCTTCAGAACTCAATAGTAGGGAAAGAACAGAAATCCTAGACGGAGTATGTAGTAATTGATCTACAATGTTGTATTCACTCCTCTGGATTAACTTCAAGATCTCATTATTTTCTTTCGCTTGAACAGCATTGGTCGGATGATTGTCTTGCCTATGTGGTACTTCCTCCGAAGGTTTCTCCACATTTTCTGTTGTTCTGTTGAAGACTTGTCCACTTCTGGTGACTCGACTAACATCAGCAATGTTGACAACAGACGGTAATGGTATTTCCTTACCATTTTCAATGAATGTAGCATTGTACTTGTATGGTATAGCCTTGCTGGACTCATACGGTACAGGACCTGGTAAGTAGATGACTAACGGAGCAATTGCTGTCTTCCTGCTGTCATACTTGACTTGCATTGGTTCAACTTGATTAATTTGAGGAGATACGGTAAAGACTTCATCATCTTCTCTGTTGGCAAGAACAGTAATGGTATTATCATCCATCAATTTTTGAATGTCGTTGCGAACACGCAAACATCCTCGTGAATTTCTTCGACATATTCTGCATCTACTGTAAGGATGGAAATCCGTTCCAAAGTAGGCAAGTCCATTTAAAGTTTTATGGAACCTGACTACCGATCCTTCAAGATCTTCAACTTTGTAGATTTTGTATTCTCCTGGACATCCTTGAACCATGTTGATGTCATGTTCAGTTCTGACTCGGATATGTTGAATCCATCCTAAGTCCATTTGTTCTTGTAATGCAGCTTGAACTACGGCACATCCTTGATTATTCTTTGGACAAATATCACATGTGAAGTAGTTGTGAGGTGGTACATGACCGTATCCAGCTTGTTTAGCGTGCATCTTGACAAGATTTTCCCCTATCTGACGAATGTTGTAGATTTGAATGACGTTGGGGTGTTGATCTATCAGATTTACTGGAGCTTCTTTATGCTGCGGCAAAGGATTTGCTTGGACGTTTGGATTAGTATCTTTGAAGGATAGCATTCCGCTCTTCACTAATCATTGGACGTCAATCTTGAAAGAGAAACAGTTCTCAATATTGTGACCTGGTGCCCCCTGATGATAGGGACAAGATTGGTCAGCCTTATACCATGGTGAGGAACTGTTTGTAGGATTTGGAGGACTTCTCGTCTGAATGAGTCCTCTTGCCAGTAATGTTGGAAACAATTCTGCATACGGCATTGGTACGGGGTCAAAGGCAGGATACCTTGGAGCCCGATTGTTGTAATTTGGAGGTCGAACCTGCTGCTGAGGTTGCTGCGACCTTTGTTGAATTTGTTGTTGCGAAACCTGAGGTTGATAAGCTGGCGCTGAGTTAACAACCGGAGTTATTGTTGCAACTTGAGGTTGGAATTTCTTCTTGATTTTGTGCAAGACATTGCTGACATCTTGATCCTTTTTCTTCTGGAAAGAACTTCCATACTTCCTTGGACCAACAGAAGATTCTGGTTCTTTGTTCAGGCGTCCTTCCCGAACTGCTTCTTCTAAACGTACACCCATGTTTACCATCTCGGTAAAGTCACTTGGTGCAGTTGCAACCATTCGTCCGTAGTAAAATGGACTCAAAGTTTTGAGATAGATTTTTTTCATTTCTTTCTCTTCAAGTGGTGGACAAATTTGAGCAGCAACTTCACGCCATCTCTGAGCGTGTTCCTTGAAGCTTTCTCTATCCTTTTGAGTCATGGCCCGGAGTTGATCTCTGTCGGGAGCCATATCCAGATTGTACTTATACTGTTTGACGAAGGCCTCTCCAAGGTCTCGAAAAGTACGAATCTCTGAACTGTCCAAGTTCATGTACCATTTGAGTGCAGCACCAGTCAGGCTGTCTTGAAAATAATGAATGAGTAATTGTTGATTATCAGTCTGAGTTGACATTCTTCGAGCGTACATCACGAGATGACTTTGTGGGCATGCATTCCCTTTGTACTTCTCGAAATCTGGTACTTTGAATTTGTGAGGAATCTTAACATTTGGAACCAGACAGAGGTCTGCAACATTCTTTCCAAATAGATCTTGTCCTCGGAGAGTCTTGAGTTCCTTCTGCATTTGCAGAAACTGTTCCTGGAACTCGTCCAATCTTTCATACACGCCAGCATCCTCACTTGGGGCGTGATGATATACTTGTCTGCCCTGCGGGGGAAAAGTATGCATAATCGGTCGTGGAGAAGCCATGACAGCAGATCTTGGAATCTCAGCATTCTGTTGTGTGAAACCCATTGTCGTTGCTCTTGGAACTTCAATTTCCAGAGGTTTGTAACCCTCCGGTGGACGCATATCCATGGTGACTTTTGGAGCTTCAGAAGCTGGAGGTATGTACCCTTCTGGAGTAAAGTTATACGGCATGCCCCAAGGTCGATCAGGCGGCATGGTATACTGAGGAATGGGAGTAGAAACAATCTCGGAAACCACAGTCCTTTGTGGTTCTTCTGGCGTTGGTCGATTCTGCGCAACTACCAGGGCTTCTACCATACTATTGAGCCTTTCAACAGTACCTTTGAGAGTATTAATCTCTTCCCTGAGTTCTTCATTCTCTTGCTCAAAGTCTTCCATTCCTTTCTTGCGACTTGAACGAGTGTTGTATGGATGAGACAGCTTGAAAGTCTTGGTTCACCTCCTTCTCCTCCTCTCTTTCTGGAGAAAGGAAAGTGACTATTAGATCCGCGACAATTCTCGTGTCAGTGCGTACGACTAAAGCGATGTATGATATGCAATTAAGTTAATATTTTTCAAGGAAACACCATAATTACGTTATGAAACATCAAACTTTTATTAATTAAGCGAAAATGCCGTTTTTTACACACTTTGAAAAGGAAATACAGAGAAACTGAGAGAAAGGACTCTAAAACTTTGACGAAGAGCCGACTTCACGTTCTAACATTTTCTTCTATTTCTTGAGCTGAGCGTTCTCTGACGTGAGTTGATCGATGATCCAGGAAGCAGGAGGGATATGATGAGAAAGTGACGTTTGTGTCACTTGTCGATCGAGTACTTCAAGTAACTCATCCTTCCTTCGTAGGATGTTCTGAATCTCAACATTTTCCGTGTTGACAATTCGATACTTGTTCTTCCAAGCATTCCTTTCTTGGTATACCTTGTTTAATGCCGCTTGTAATTTTTCAACATCGGTGGAGAAAAGGTAAATTGGTTCCCTCAGGGGAATGGGTTCTTGATGCTGATATGGCATTCTGAGCTTGAATGCTCTGACGCGTACCCATTGAAGGTAAGGATCCAGGGAGATGCAAAGATGTTTTCCTAACAATCTTCTCCCTTTGCTGTGAACAAGACGCCAGGCTTGGACAATTTCCTTCTTCAGCATGTTGCCATGATCGTCGATGTTCTTGAAGAACAGACCCTCCAATTGGATGTTACTTGGTATATTTTTCATGGGATAGCCGTATTGACGACGGGCTAAAGCTGGATTGTAACTGATCCCTCCCTTAGTTCCAATAAGGGGTATGTTGGGAAAACTTCCGCAACTGAAGATGATCTTGGTTTCGTCGTTGTCAGGACTACACCAATCAATGTCTGTATGAGTGAGAGACATGATTTTCTGTGACCAGTAAAGGCCATCCCTCATATTCCAGAAAGTGATGGACTTTGGCAGGTGCGAAACGAACCATTCGTATAACAACGGTACGCAGCATGTGATTAATCCTCCTCGCTGCAGGTTTCTTGAATGCACAGAGTGATAAGCATCCGCAAGCAAGGTTGGAACCGGATTTCCAATTAAGAAGATCTTAATTGCGTTGATGTCGACGAAATCGTTAATGTTAGGGAACAAAAACAATCCGTAGATAAGCAAAGCCAAGACTTTCTCAAATGCGCTCATATCTTGGATGTTGACGAAGTACCGAGCTTGATCAAACAGGAATTTGGAGGGCAATCCTTGAATTCCTCCTCTACTCACCATATGAGTTCTGATGTCGACTACGTTCAAAGGAGTAGTTGCAGCGATGATAATGTCATCAGGATTCTTTTCCAAACCGGAGTACGGATCTTGCGCGTACACGGGTATTTCAATCAGACGAGAGTACTCCTCCAACGTAGGCATGAGCTGATAATCTGGAAAGGTGAAGCAGTGATACGTTGGATCGTAAAACTGTACCAAGGTGGGAAGGATCCCATCCACAATGTTGGTATTGAGCAAAGGCAGAAGTTTTCCATACTTCTCCTTGAAAGCCTGGGGGTTGACCACCAGTTTTCCGACCTTTCCCAGTTCCTCGACCTGGGGAATCTTGAAGGTGTATTTCCTAGCTCTCTTTCTCCCATAATCCATGGTATAGATCCTTAAGTCCTTTCTCCGTTTCTCTCTTTCTATGAAGTTCAAAACGTTCGTTATTTAGTTTCCTTGAAAAACGACTCGAAAAAGACTCTTTTACTTTTAGTTGTTTATTAATGAATGATGCATGAATGCATGAATGCACACACAAGAGTTTTAAACAAACATGGCGTTGAAGGGTATAGTGGTCATGAAGTCAAAACGCAAAGCTCGCCCCAATGGTAAACTAAGGATAAGGATTTTTGTACCTGTAGAACGGGTTCTAGGGGTCTCAGAGTTTTTGCTCAACCTTAAAGATACGTTGATTGGTATCTATAAGAGAGTTTTCTCTGAGTGTAGTATCTGCGTGACAATTACTTTCGTAATCACCGCTCTACGTCCTAACAAAAAGGCTTTAAGTGGGGTTAATGTGTTTCTAGGTCCTCCTGGTACAAATCAGTCTCGGAATGCAGTGGCGCAGTTAATCACAACCAGCCAGGCAAATCCCAAGAGTAGAATTGTGAACCAAGATTAGAGGGTCTTCACCGGGAAGACATCCTCCATCCTATCTTATGTTGCACTCAAATCCGGGTATAGGATTTCTCACCACAAGGGGGAATCAAGCCCTTTCCCGATACAGAATAAACAAAATAAACAAATATAAATGCAGCAAACACATGAAATGACACAGAGGTTAGGCAGGACCTCTCTTGTTTGAGGGGGAATTTGGTATCCCTAATTCCTCATTGGGGCTGGACCAGCAACAGGTCAACCATTGGTTTGGATGAAAAACCAAGGTTTTTAACACTTATATCCCCAGCAGAGTCGCCATTTTTCTGTGGTGGTCGTTTTCTTTACCTCCCCGTTTCACTTGGGAGGACGGCACGCTAGACCCTTCACGCGAAATTTGGTAGGAGAATGCGCCCGTGGTGGGATGAATTTTGTTTCAGTTCTTCCTACAATATCACACGAACTTTCTTATTTGTCCTTCAAGTAGGAAAGGGAAAAAAAGATCTCAACTAAACCCTAAGAGTTTGCTAAGTGTGGGGATTTCACCTAGACTAGAAATTCTGGAGTCCGGGGGGTCGGTTATACATAGGGAAGTGTTTAAACACCCTACATATCTGTAGTACTCTACAGGAACCTTCTCTGTGTCTAAAATGTGTTTGTGCTGCTAATGATTATTGGGAAAGTTTCTCCTTTGTGTTAGGAGAAGGAATTGAATTGATTAAAGAAAGACAGACAGACAGACTGACTATTTTTGGTATTTTATTAGCTCGCTGAGGTTCCTTGTGAACCTCATGCCTACATATCCCTAGTGGAAGTCAGAGCTTAATGTAGTTCGGGGAACTAACTAGGGAAATTAATGATTTTTGGGTGCCTTGCTTGAAGCTCAAGGTTGAAGCTTGAATTAAATCTCTGTTTACAGTAAAGAGACATGAAATCATCTTTACAGAGAGGTATTTGTACTATTCTACCACAAACATTTTTGAAAGAGTGACAGAATAACTGGATTCATTTCATTAAGAGAGTGACCTTACTCGTGTGTTTGCAAGTATGCTAGTATCTCTTGAATGAAATAAAGATGCTCGTCCAAATTAGGGAAAGTGTACAAGTCTGGGGATGTGCCAGAGCATGTCTTTCATAGTCCTAAATGGGAGACTTTGATTGAAATTGAAATGTGTAGTGTTTGTTTGTTTGAATGTGGTAGAGTAGTAAAAATATCTCTCTATAGAGATAAGCTATGTATATCTACTGTATAAAAGATTTGACTTTAGCTGGCTTGTATGAGGCCCAAGCTTGAGGCTTTTTGATTGATTGATTATGATTATTGACTCTGGGAGATGACTCCATTGAGGATTAATTACAGGGTATTTTTGTGTTCTGTACAAAGCCCAGAATTGAGGCTTACTCTATTTGGAGAGTGTTTATTTGATGGATTTTTATTTGGTGTTCTGTACAAAGCCCAGAATTGAGGCTGACTCTACTTAGGGAGACTATATTTGTGTGCCTTGTACAAGGCCCAAGGTTGTGGCTGAGTGCTGAAGATAACTGAATTTTTGAGACTATGAATGACTCTATTTTGTGTGCCTTGTACAAAGCCCAAGGTTATGGCTGACTCTAGCTAGGGAAAACATTATTTTCTGCCTTGTACAAAGCCCAAGGTTGTGGCTACTGAATGATGAAGAACTCACCGGGGGAGACTCTATTATCTGCCTTGTGCAATGCCCAAGGTTGAGGCTGACTCTTGACAGGGGAGTTTTATTGTTTAGTGCCTTGTATGAAGCCCAAGGTTGAGGCTAACTGTTTTTGTTGGTTTTGACTCTATTGAGGAGATTTTATTTATTAAAAGACTGTTTTTTTTATGGAAGCTAACCCTTTCCAGGGATTTTGACTTAGGTGGTGAATTTGTCTGTTAAAAGACTAACTTTATCATGTTTTTGGAGGCTGACCCTTTCCAGGGGTTTTGACTCTTTTGGGGAAATTATCTCCTAAGAGAATGAATCTTTGGTTTTGAAAGACTGATGTTGTTGAAATGAAAGAATGATGTTGGAGGCTAACCCTTTCCAGGGGTTTTGACATTTTAAACAGATTTTTATTAATTGACTTTGGAGGCTAACCCTTTCCAGGGGTTTTTATTAAAATGAAGGAATGATTTTGGAGGCTAACCCTTTCCAGGGATTTTTGACTGAAATGATAGATTGATTTTAATTGACTTTGGAGGCTAACCCTTTCCAGGGGTTTTTGACTGAAATGATAGATTGATTTTAATTGACTTTGGAGGCTAACCCTTTCCAGGGGTTTTTATTGAAATGAATGGCAGAAAGATTATCTAGTGGAGACTTCTTGTTTAAAGCCCAAGATGAAGGCTGATACATGCTGAGGATGATCAAACATAGATCCTAGACTCTGCTAAGGAAAATTGATGAAGATAAGGGTGACAGAGACTGTCCATGTCTCTCATTCCAAAAGGTGTACTCAATATGAAATTGAGACAAACTTAGCTTGTTTAAAGTCTGGTTTAAATTGGAAGAAAACTCACCAGGGTAGGCTAAAAGGTGACTAAAGACCTGTTCCTATGTTTATAAGAAACCTGAGGGGTCCTTGTATACAAGCTCAAGAGGAAGCTGGAAATGCTTTTAAGAAGCCTGTGGGTCCTTGTACAAAGCCCAAGAGGAGGCTAATCGAGGGTCCTTGTTATAGCACAAGAGAAAGCTATGTAGTTTTGAACTTATTTTGGCTCTAAGCAAATGGGTAAGAGGTTTCACCGGGAATAATTCCTCTTTGGGTGGATGTGTCCTATTTTTTTGGATTCTAAGGTTTTTGCCAAGATGTTTCACCGGGAATAATTCATCTTGGGGGTTTGAACTACAGATCTCTAATTAGGAAAGAGCCTTCACCGAGAAGACATTCTCAATCCTAGGTCATATTCCTATAATATATATATATATATATATATATATATATAGTTTAACTGTCCTAGGGTTTACACTCAAACGTAGTTCTAAACTAATATATATGCACAGTTTATATTTGACAGTAATTTAAATAAAGACTGTAAATTGAAAGCTTGTAAAGCCTAACCTGGATGGAGTGGAGGCCTTTGGAGAAGTATGTACAGAGCCTCAACAGTAATTGGTGGATAACAGTTGAATATATATATGATAAATAGTTAAGGGTTTTTGAAAACAGAAGAAGTGAAGATGGACATAGGTCACATAGGTATCTGAAGAGTTTCACCGGGAATAATGCCCTTCAAATACCAGAAGAATGTTTTGAAAACAGAAAGAAGATTTTGAAAATACAGTTTTGAAAACAAGCTAAGAAGAGAAGGTGTTTGGGACTTACACTCTATTAGAGGCCCAGTACTTTACAGTACTGGTTACAAAAGCAGTTTTGAAAATGATTTGAAATGATATAAGGTTTTGTTGTTTGAAAACCTTAATCATTTGATTTAAACGGAGATTGAAAACAGTTTTGAAAATTGACAAAAAGTCAATTTAATTAAGGTAAAGAATAAAGATCTATGCCTAATTAAGACCTAAACAATTAGGGTTTTATCATAAACTTATTTTCAAAATAATTAGGTTAAAACAAAATGAATATATATATTTAAAGTTTTTAAGAAAACACTTTAAAACATACTATGTTAAACCTAATTAAAACACACGAAATAAATAATATTTTTTATGATTTTTTTGGTTATTCACAAAATAGGTATATTAAATAAAAAGTATGTGAAAAATGAAGTGAAAATGATTTAATTTGATAGGTTAAATAATCATGTGAAGTTGTGAAGAGAATAGGTGTGAAAAGTGATAAAAAATTTAGAAATGTCTCCACCAAGGCTTGAACTCACGCCCTTTAGGTCACACACCCAAAACAACACCACTGAGCCAACGCGCGCATGGTGATAGCAACTCTCACTCATTTGGTTATGTTTCAAAACAAGTGATAAATCATTGAAAAATAAAAGAATCAAAAAGTCTGGGGCGAGGGGGATTCGAACCCCAGACTTGAGGCATGAGGAGACTAAGGGCGTATGGGAGGCCACTAGGGCAAACGATGAATTCGTTTGTAAAACGCATACCATTCAAAATAAAATAAACTTTGTTCAGAGATTTAAAAAATGGCGCTACCCTCCATCTTCGTCTTCAACCTCAAGCTCCAACATTTTTGAAATTCTGATTCTCTCAAATCTCAACCAATGGCCCAGGTGTAAACATGAAACTTGTTCTAAATTCACTCACAATTCTAAATATGTAACTAAATATATATTTGTATTAACTACATCTAACTAATTTACCAGAAATCGTGAAGAACCCTAAAAATTTAAAAATCAAATTAAATGACTATACTGAAAGATAAATGAATGATGATAGAGGGTTTTCAATCCTCTGATGATGCTGAACAAGATAGAATCGAGCTATTTCTTAAAGAATGCTTAAATTAAAGAGGTGGAGTTCAGAAACTTACCTCTGAAAATGGAGGTCGTGAGGATGATAGAGAGCAACTGGGCTTGTATGAATGATCCCAAAAGCTTCCTTGTGACTCAGTGATGCTAACTGAATGCTTGTTGTAACCTCAATCTTCCTGAATTGTTCTATGGACCTCCCTCGATTTGAGCTTCAAGTGAACATGGAGAGTGATGATTCTTGAGTTACAGATGAGCTGCAGCCATCTGAACAGCTTCAGTACCTCCTATGGAACGTGCCTGAATGCTTGGCTTGATTGGAAACCTTCTGAATTGCACTATGGACCTCCAACTGCAACTGCTCCAAAGTGAGAGCAACAATGGTGTTCCTCCACTTACAGAAGTGATCCAGGTGCTTGGATCACCTCAAATGACCTCCCTTGAGATGTTAGAATGCTTACTTTCCAAAGATAAGCTCTGGTTTGAAGAAAACGATTCTTCTTGCCAAAGAACTTTGAAAAACAATAAGCATGAGAAGAGAAAGAGAAAGCAAGGAATATGGTTGCTTTGGTGTGTTTTTCTACTGAAGTATGCCCTCCTATTTATAGGCAAATGAATGCAGATCAATTGGCTGTGGTGAGTTTGCTTAATGAAAGAAATTTGGTTTCTTAAGCATGAAGGAAGTTTGCAAATATCTCTTATGCAATGATGAGAATTTTGATTCCATTTGATCAATCCCCTAGCCCTCGATTTTGCTTGATCTTAGGGGACAATTCTGAGACATAAATGAGCTCTAATTGGTTGGTGAGAAGATTCCTTGGGTGATTCATCAATTTGCCATAAATTCCCAAATGTAATCATTACATAATCACATGTTCTTGTTTTTAGAATCTTCTTCAATTATCATGGCATGGTGAAAATGAATGCATGGCATGTTTTCAGATGTGTTATGGGTCGTGTAGCATCCATATTTGAGGTCATGTGCACAAAATTTCAAAGTTCCAAAATGATGCATGACCTATAATTTCACTTCATGAGGCCAACTTTGAACAAGCATAACTCTTAGCTCAAAATGAATTTGGAGAAGGTTGAACACAATTTGGAAAGCCCTAAACATCTACTTCAAATCATTAGTTTGGAGTTTCTTCAAAATCCTTTGGCAAATTTGTGAAAAATGAGGCCAAAGTTGGAAGAAAACTAGGTTAAAACACTTAGAAAAATTTCCAAGTGTTTATGACCTAAAACTCCAAAATTTCCAAAACTCTTAAATGATTGATCTTTTGAAAAAAGTTCCTTTGTAAGATGTTGTTTTATTTTTCAAGATCTACAACTTTCATGTTGGAAGTTTTTTGAGTTGTGAAGGTGAAATTTTGAGTTCTCACCATGCCTCAAAAAACCCTAATTCCCGACTTTTCGCTCCTTGATGAATTTCTTTGAATTTCTTTGGTCAAATGACTTTAATATCCATATATTGATGATATTGATCCATGAAAGCCATGGTTTGACCAAAAATCTCAAAAGTCAATGGTGATCCCATACAGTTGACTTTTTCCAGATATGCTGAGATTTTGGACTTTTGTGTAGAATCAAGATCTTTTCCTCAGATGAATGATGTACATGGGTTATGTTGAGGTAGTAGAGACTCTTGAATCATGTCTTGAGTTTTGGATCCATGCCCTGATTAAAAAGTCAACTATCTTGGGGAATTAGGTTAAAAACCCTAATTGTCGACCAGAGGACAATGATGACTGTAGACTTTGAATTGAGGTGTAATGTCCAGTGGATCTTGTCATATGAGTTATTTGAAGATGATTGATGTCTTTGAATGGTCCCCTAGGGCTTTTTAGGGTTTCCCAAAGGTGATCCCTGAGTTTAGTCCTTGATAGGCTCAAAAAAAATCCTAGTCTGGTGACCTGAGTAACTCTGTACTTAGATGACTGGGTGTCTAATCAATCATAGGTGAAATAATGAAGCTCTTGAGTCTTAGAGACTAATCCTTCTATTGATTGATCCTTTGCCTGAGCTTTCTGGTTTTTGAACACCCTTGATTGAATGTCAGACTGCTTTGGGTACTTACTTTGACTTGATGAAAATCCTGAAGATATGTCATCTCAGGGGGGTCAAAAATTAGGGTATGACACTAGGCCTCCTCCTGATCCCCTCCCTCCAAATTACAAGATTAATGCCAAGTGTGAATTCCACTCAGGAGGATCTGGTCACACTACTGAAGAGTGCAGAGTTCTAAAAGACAAAGTTCAGGATCTGCTTGACGCAAAAGAGATTGCGTTTGCACCTGTGGCACCTAATGTGATCAACAATCCCATGCCACCTCACAATGGAGCTTCCACCAGTGGACCATGAAGACTTTATGCTTGTCAGAGAACATTTCATTTGCATTAGAATAAGGCCAAGCTTGCCATTATATAGATTTCTTTAGTATTTTCAATTGTATTACTTTTGTTGTTATCAAGTACTTCTCATTGTAAGAAATTCATTCTATTTGAATAAATAAAAATAATGTAATATACATGTTTTTCTCAAATCATTTCATCTTGTCATTATGTTCATTGATACTTCACTCATTTGTCTTAAGCAAACAAAAAAGGAGAATGATGAAAAATAAAAAAAAATACATGAACTACTAACTGTATGCTTTTGGAACAAAAGTCCTGCTGATGATGTACAGGCATTGTTTCAATTCCTAAACACCGGAGTTATAAGGGAGTGAAACCTTCGTCAACCCCTTTGAGCCTAAGGAGTAGTAGTTTCTTTTCAAAAAAATACAAAACCCTCAATTTTAACCAGGGGCAGGGTAGTCTTCAGCTAGTGCGACCGAGCGCTCAACTTGCAGGTATTCCATCGGAGGATCAACCATATTCCATCTCTCACAACAAAAGAAGAAGAGCACTATCCACAATGGAAGTCTCTCATTCACTAAGAAGAAGGCAGTCACAACCTTTTCATCAAGTCAATCACCAAAGTCATACAACCTGTTCCCGAACGAGGCAAACGAATGAAAAAGTTATGAATCAAAAAAGAAACAATAGCCCGCTAAGTCAAAAGAAAAAATAAAAGCTTTGAAGCAATTGACTTAGGCAAAAAATTAGGGCATATCCCGCTGGACAACGAAAACCAAAATCAAAAGAAACTTTTTGTCCAGGCAAAAGTTAGGGAAAGAAAAAGAAAAGAACAAGAACAAAAATCCTCCAAGGGACAAGTTGTTATAATCATCAACGAAAGCACCAAAGGGTGACTGCCACCTCCATCAAAGCCATAAAGGATCCTCGTCCATCATAATCCTTCCTGAAAGGCAAATACTCGTGTCGAACTAGCTAAACATAGGACTGGAGAACATCACGAAGAAAGGGTGGGTTAAGTAGAACTTGAGCCTTTATCCTTTGTTTCTTAAACCGTGAACCCGGCCACGTTACAACCCTCAAAAGTCCTAATTGAAGCAGGGTTTCGTTCTGAAAGCATACAAACTGTAAAATCATGTCAAAACTGACTCCTAATGTTGCTTGTCATTTGTGTTAGTATCAATACAACCTTTTGACAAATAAAATCTTTTCTTTTGAGATTAACATGTGCATTGCATTCTTATTATCTTTTTCAGAACAGAATGGTCTCTAATCAGGAAGTAAGTACTTGATACCAAGGAAAGTTCAACATTGAAATTCCATCGAGTAGTCTTACAAAGGCAAAGGTTGGTCATCCGTAAAGAAAATACCTGAAGCATCCATCTGGTGGAATAGTTCATTTCAATCTGGGGCATTCATCCCATGATCAACACTGGGGCCGACCATTTGCAAATCTCCATGATTCAAGCACATCAGAATTCTATCTCAAAAGATCCTATAAGTTGGGGCAAGCTAGTCTTCATCTTCAATCAAGTGTCAGATAGGTGTCGGGAAGTCAAGTCAAACACCTTCACCAATTCTATCCTTCAAGCAATGACCTATCCACAAGGACACCCTCCATCCACTCCTTGTATCTTGGAAACAATCATTCCATTCATAATCATACACGCATCATGCATATCATTGCATTCTCATTGGCATTTATCCCTTAATAATCCAATCATCAATAAAGCAGGGGCATCCACCCTACCTTAATTCTCAAGCAGAATATCAGAACTCCACCTAATCCACATCAAAGCAGAAACCCTAATCAATCGGTACACTGCATATAGAATCCATAGCATTGCATCATCAGAAGTGCATTAAGTAAGTCAAACATTTGCATGTGAAGCATAAGCCAAGTTACTCATCAGATGGGTTCTCTACAAGCATTCAATTGATATTCCACTGGATCACTCGGAGTTACCATTGTGGTGTCATCTTCCAAAGTCAATCATGTTCATCTTTCTTCAACCCAGAGTTGATGTCTTTGTGTTCAACCCAGAGTTGACTTTCCTTTCATCTTTTAACCCCGAGTTAATTATCTCTTCCCACTCAACCCCGAGTTGACGATTATCCCTTTTTCAACACAGAGTTGATGTTTTGGTGTTCAACCCAGAGTTGATTTCCTTTTCAACTTTTAACCCCGAGTTCATTATATTCTCCCACTCAACCCAGAGTTGACGGCCATCATTTTTCTTCTCCCTCTCACCCAGAGTTGACGGATATCTTTTATTCAATCCAGAATTGACTTCTCTTTTCCCACTCAACCTAGAGTTGACGGTCACCTTTTGTCTTTCCCACTCAAGCCA
This sequence comes from Vicia villosa, assembly GCF_029867415.1. Classification (NCBI taxonomy): domain Eukaryota; kingdom Viridiplantae; phylum Streptophyta; class Magnoliopsida; order Fabales; family Fabaceae; genus Vicia; species Vicia villosa. Next base: position 112,189,440 of record NC_081183.1, on the reverse strand, counting down.
GAGTTGACGGTCATCTTATCCTTTCCCACTCAACGCAGAGTTGACGGTTCTCCTTTCTCTTTCCCACTCAACCTAGAGTTGACGGTCATATTTCCTCCTTTCTCTCTCAACCCAGAGTTGACAGTTATCTTTTCTCTTTCCCACTCAACCCAGAGTTGACGGTTATCTCTTATTTGACCCAGAGTTAATCCTTTCCTTTCCCACTCAACCCAGAGTTGACGGATATTGCTCATTATCTTTTCTCCTTTCCCACTCAACCAAGAGTTGACGGATATTGCTCATTATCTTTTCTCCTTTCCCACTCAACCAAGAGTTGACGTTTATCTTTGTTCTCTTTCCCACTCAACCCAGAGTTGACGGTCATCCTTTATTCAATCTAGAATTGACTTCTCCCTTTTCCCACTCAACCCAGAGTTGACGGTTATGTCTTATTTATTTCTTTTCCCACTCAACCTGGAGTTGACGATTATCCTTTTTTTCAACCCAGAGTTGACGGATATCTTTTGTCCTTTCTCACTCAACCCAGAGTTTATAGTTATTTCCGATTGTTCATCTTCCCTCTTATCCAACCCAGAGTTGACCTCCCCTTTATTCTTCGATCTAGAGTCGACCCACTATTCTTCTTCAACCCAGAGTTAATTTGTTTAACCCAGAGTTGATACAATCTTCCCCAGTGGATTTGTCATTATTTCTTCCCAGTGGATCCCATCTCTCATCAGGCAAATTTTCAGGTTCTCTTGATATTTAATCTTCTTCTACCTTGAATGTTCGAAAGGCTAGCGCCAATCTCACCTTCAGGTTTAAGATGATTAAATAGGGGCAGCTGTTGCACCCCATAATTTGCCCATCTAATTATATTTCTAATCGACTTATTGCTTTGACATCATGTGCATCGTAGACCATCAGTAAAACTATGCATTTCATTAGACACATAACTAAAGGATTAAGGACCCTGAATTATGGCTTTCCCTTATTTATATCATCAACATAATTCTAAGTTTGGCATTAAGAACCGGGTCATTTTCTCTAAGTACGATACAAGCATTCGCATTGGATTACATCCTAAGACTTGATTAGTTCGAGTGGGCTTTTATTGTCATTGGAAGTATTTTACGAGACATCATAGCCCAGTACTCTTTGTTCATATTTCTTCAAGGCAATCTTTGTTCATATTTCTTCAAGGCAATCGAAAACAACACTAAGGGACAAGCATGGACTGAATTAATGTTTGATTAAAGTGCAAGCAGGGATTAATTATCTCTTTAGGCTCTCGTATGAAGGCTTGTTGTATGAAGCTTTGACTCTGTTTTTAGAGCTATTATATGTTATTCATTCACATCGCGAGATCGAAAGAAATAAGAAATTTCAAATTGAGAAATGGGGATAAAACTGTGAAATCCAAAGTTACTTTGAAACAGTCCCACAACTTACCAAAAGCAAACACACAAAAATCATACAGAATCCAAACTATAGATTTGCTATTACACATACGGTTCATTCACCTACAGGTTCTATACACCAAATTCAACATATTTCAAAATTTAAACTCCAATACTCCATTCACGATACCGAATCCATATATTTCAACCACATTCACAACTTTCAGTCATACTCATCATCGCTTATTACAAATCCATCATTACACATTACACTAGACCCTGTATCAATCCAGTGCATACAAAGAAGAAATATAAACACACACATTCACCATAAATTTCCAGCCAAGACAATTCCATTCAGTGCATTCAAAAGTCCATATTATTCTCAACTAACCTCCCTTAATTGTTTACTAACATAACAGTTCTGTAAATAATTTCCAGCATCTTAACCAACTGTTCAAACAATCAATAACTGTCCCTAAACCTATTTCTAAGTCGATCCGTTTCCGAGTTCTTCGTGACTCTTCCTTCGAAGTTCTTTTTCGTGACCCTGCTGCACCATATATTTACTACCAGCCCTGCATACAAAACATCCATAGCATACAAAACCAGAAAAAAAATCAGTTTCAAAATACATTATTAATCCAAACAACAAGCATATCCTAACAGTCCAACCACAAACCTGTACATAGCATACTACCACATTCAATACATACGCCACATCATACCCACCGTGTACAAAATATTCCAAACAGTTTCTAACCTTTAATTAAACTAAACCTAGTTCTAACCAATCATAACTACCAAAACAGAAACAACAGTTTCTCTAACCGATTCCCAACTGTCCTCATAACTAACAACCTAACCACTCTTTAACAGAATTCTAACTTCAGTTAACAGTTTATAACTAACCTCATAACTACCTAACCTCCTCTAACAGATTCAACAGAATTCTAACTTTCAACAGAGAATCAGAAAATAGAGAAGAGAACTAACCTTGAGAAACCTCTATATAACTCATCCTCCATCTTCAGTCATTCTTCTAGTTCATCATCTTCCTCTCTCATTCATCATCACTTCAACTTTCACCTCTGCAACCACTTTACAGAGCCATTCCCTTCAATCTTTGCCATCTCTTCATCACTATGCTTCCATACACCATCGTTTCACCCTCATCAATCTTCGACTCTCACTACAACCTGTGACCAATAAGAACATAACATCATCATCATCTTCATCACCTCTGAACTTTCATCATCTTCACAACACTAGAAAAAGAACCAGAAGAGGAAAGCACGAAATTTAACAAGAATAGAAGGGAGAAGAAGAATTCGCGAAGAAAAGAAGCAAAAGGACTCAAGAACTCACCGGGAAAGATTGTTCAATTTGCCTTGTATTTATTTCGCATTTTGGAGCTCTCAGAATCACCCTGTGTTCTCTTCATCTCACAGACGTTCTTCAAATCCAGGTGAGTACACTCTTCTCTGCCTCTTCATCCTCTTCGCGTTTGCTCTTCACTATAGTGTAGTCTGAGGCTCCCCGAACTCTTCCCCCATGGCCTCGCTTCATGATTCGCGATTGTTAGCGTTTAATTTGATTTCTATTTAGATCTAGGGTTTGTTATTTGCTCAGATTCGAGAGAGAGAATGAGTCTCTAGAAGAACTGAAGTAAAAAACGAAGATAGGGTAAGAAGGCGGAGATGATTGTGGGTTCGACTTGAGGTTTAGGGAAGGTTTCCGCCGAAGGCGATTTCCGGCCGCCGTTGGATGTTATTCGCGAGAGAGAGTACTGAGAGAGGAAGCTGAATCGTCCCAATGTCTAAACCCTAAAATCCCCTTTTGTTTTTAATTTAATTAAGTTAGGCTTTAATTAGATTAATTGAGATTAGGGTATTAGCAGAGGTTAATCAGATTTATAATTAGTTTAACTGATATCTTAATTTTAGTATAAGGTGTAATTCGGATTAACTTTCTTTTAATTAACACTGAACCAAATCAAAACTAAAGTCTGAAATAGTCATTAACTAATCTGGATCAAAACTCTTTGGGCCAAATCGCCATTTTTGCTTATCACACTCCCTCTATAGCCCATTATCTTTTTTGGCACATAAGAAAAATCTGTAATACAAAAAAGAACTGTTCGAACCCCTTGAGGCCCAGTGGTGCCATTTTTGGCATTCTGTAACAAAAACAATTCCTTTGGGCCAGACCTGGGCACTGCGCCCCAATTGCCTATTCACACCACTGTTTTAAAGTCACACCTCCCCTGCTTCCTTTTATTTTTAGTAATATTTTTCATGTTCTATTAGATTTTTTTCCTATTTCTTTTAGGTAATAAGAACACTAATCTTCACTATCTTTCTAGCCCTTAATACAATTGTTGACATATAAAAATGATCACAAAAATATTAGTTTAGGCTATCTCTTTTAATTCTTTTTTGGTTAATTAGAATTCAATTTCCTTCATGAAAAACAATATAAAAAATAGTAGTATTTTATTTCATTTTTGTACTATATTTTTGACTTGATATTTCATGTTTATGTGTGATTTTGTACCATTGTACCATTCTCAATTTTGCTTCTAATGTGACTTTATTTTCATGTCTCTTTAATTCCTAACTTTAGGTAGAAACCATGACAACATTAGGACTTAGAAGTTCCCTTCATAACACTTAGGCTAGTTATTCATTTTAGGCTAGTTTGCTTTTCCTTTTTCTTTTCAACTTTAAAACATTTAATAAAGGAAGAGGCGAATCACACTTCACTAAAAGTGGGAGAGAAATGAGTGGGATTTATTCCCTAATCTTTTTCTCAATCACTTAGTGTAGAGAAATGAGTGGGATTCATTCCCTAATCTGTTTCTCGATCACTGTGAAGAGAAATGAGTGGGATTCATTCCCTAATCTGTTTCTCGATCGCTAGGTAGAGAAATGAGTGGGATTCATTCCCTAATCTGTTTCTCGATCACTATGAAGAGAAATGAGTGGGATTCATTCCCTAATCTGTTTCTCGATCGCTATGTAGAGAAATGAGTGGGATTCATTCCCTAATCTGTTTCTCGATCATTATGTAGAGAAATGAGTGGGATTCATTCCCTAATCTGTTTCTCTACCATCATGCACTCTTATGTGATTCAACTCGCAGATTAATTCCCCTTAAAAAATACCCAACCAAAAACATCTAAAACACTTAATAAAGGCTCAGACCTAAACAAAGTAATGAAGTGGTGCGAAGCCTTGTATTGGGTTTTGTTCATCATGAAATTACATCTAAAAGACACAAACCAATTTTCTCTCTTCTCTCTCTTGCCTCCGAGGCATTCTTTCTCTTGCCTTCAGGGCATTCTTTCTCCTAATCGGACACGTTATTTCCGCTCCATTCCCAGCTTAAGACTCCAGAGGTCGAGCAGCGGAGTGCGAATGTAACTGTTCAACTAAAAAACACAAAAACAAACAAAACTAAAGAGCCGAACTACGGCGCTCTGATTCCTAAAAAGGATACGTAGGCATTGGGTCGCGGGGCCTAAGCGAGCACAATTATTTATAAACCTTATTTTCCCCGTGTTTCTTTTCTTTCATTTGCATGCATTCCCTTAGCATTAAGCCTTAGATTTATACACTCTTTAGATAGCAACAAACATAGGTGGATACCATCGAGTACGATGGGCGTGAGGGGTGCTAGTACCTTCCCCTCGCGTAACCGACTCCCGTACCCTATCTCTGGTCGTAAGACTTTTTCTTATCCTTTCTTTATTCTAGGTTTTCCGATATTCCTTTCCTTCTTTGGGATAAATATATTGGTGGCGACTCTGTTCATTTTCGCGAGCGTGCGACAGCTGGCGACTCTGCTGGGGACGTGATAGACCCGTGCTGGTCCATTCTTAGCGAGTCGATCCTAGCCTTTGTTTGTTTCTTTTGTTTGGGTGTTTTTCTTTATTTGTTTATATGTTTACATCCTGTATATATATATATATATATATATATATGTGTACATATCTTGTTTATTTCTATTTGCATATCATATTTACTTTCCGCATGCATCTGGACTATATTATGGGTCCCCGTGGGGACCACATATTTTCTCTGTTTGCAGGTTGGGTGGGATGTTCTATGAGGTAAAAGGCCCAATACCCAGGCTATGAGTGCACTCTAGGTACCCTAGGATAGAGTGGGAGCATAGTTTGTCTCGAGGTGTACGTCTCGGGATGGATTATGTGACTACGAGCAGAGTAGTGGTTTCAAACGGAGGTATTATCGTCACCCGCATCCGTCCTGTGATGGTACTTACCTTCGGGCGGACCGTATACTGCGTTTCATGACCTTACCCTGACCTAGACTACACCCGTGAGTGGGGAGGGAATCATATTCTTTACAGGTGCATGTTCTGTTGGTGACTATTGGTTCTCCTGGTACTCAAAAGGACGTCGAACCTTTGATCCTGGAACATTTGACTTATACAGAAGCTCTACATCAGTTATATATCAGAATCAACGTCGAACCTCTGAATCTGGAGGGTTCGACCATCCTTGACTTATGCACAAGCTATTTATCCAGAAAGCAACGTCGAACCTCTGGATCTGGAGGATTCGACCATATCTTATTGATCATGAGAAACTGTTATCCAAGAGGCCTTGATCCTTGCTCCTGATTCCTGCTACATTTGCATCATCATTAACATTTTTGCATTCATGCATATGCATCCATGGTTACCAAGACTCTTATACTCTTCCTCTTCATCAGATCAGTCAAGACGATTCCTCCACATCGATATCTGACAAGAGCTCATAGAAGAAGAATCATGGAGAACTATGAACAAGATCAAGCTGCTATTAGAGAAGAGATGGATCAAATGAAAGGCAAGGTTGATGCTATTTTGGAAGCCCTCCAAGCTTTGAGAAATGAAAGGATTCCTGTTGTACAAGAGATTCCTGTTCCTGCTAATCAAACTGCTGCTAGTCAACCTGATGTCATTCTACCTTCTACTAATCCACTTGAGTTCCAACCAAGGACTAATGCTACTCTTCAGGGGAACTATTATGAAAGGATGGTGGGTAGTGTTTCTTTGGGCTTCTCCGATCTAGTCAGGATTGGTGAAAGAATTGAGAATGGCTTGAAAATTGGTAAGATCCAAAATCCCTCCAATGCTGCTGCTGCTAATCAATATGGGTACAAGAAGCCTCAGGGTAATTTCGTCAAGAAGAGAGAAGGCGAGACTAGTATTGTTTCTGCTCAAGATCAAGCTCCTTGCTATCAAGTGACCGCCACCGCTCCTCAAGCTTATGTGGCACCTGTTGGTCAAAAACCTTGGGTCCCTTATCAACAATATGTTCAACAACAACACCAACAAGGTTATCAACAAAGACAAGGTCAATAGAGGCAGAATAGGCCAAAAAGGGTGTATGATCGTGTACCAATGTCTTATAGCCAACTTCTCGCTACCTTGCTTGACCTCAAACTGGTTCAATTAGCGGAAGCTAGGCCTCCTCCTGATCCCCTCCCTCCAAATTACAAGATTAATGCCAAGTGTGAATTCCACTCAGGAGGATCTGGTCACACTACTGAAGAGTGCAGAGTTCTAAAAGACAAAGTTCAGGATCTGCTTGACGCAAAAGAGATTGCGTTTGCACTTGTGGCACCTAATGTGATCAACAATCCCATGCCACCTCACAATGGAGCTTCCACCAGTGGACCATGAAGACTTTATGCTTGTCAGAGAACATTTCATTTGCATTAGAATAAGGCCAAGCTTGCCATTGTATAGATTTCTTTAGTATTTTCAATTGTATTACTTTTGTTGTTATCAAGTACTTCTCATTGTAAGAAATTCATTCTGTTTGAATAAATAAAAATATTGTAATATACATTTTTTTCTCAAATCATTTCATCTTGTCATTATGTTCATTTATACTTCACTCATTTGTATTAAGCAAACAAAAAAGGAGAATGATGAAAAATAAAACAAATACATGAACTACTAACTGTATGCTTTTGGAACAAAAGTCCTGCTGACGATGTACAGGCATTGTTTCAATTCCTAAACACCGGAGTTATAAGGGAGTGAAACCTTCGTCAACCCCTTTGAGCCTAAGGAGTAGTAGTTTCTTTTCAAAAAAATACAAAACCCTCAATTTTAACCAGGGGCAGGGTAGTCTTCAGCTAGTGCGACCGAGCGCTCAACTTGCAGGTATTTCATCGGAGGATCAACCATATTCCATCTCTCACAACAAAAGAAGAAGAGCACTATCCACAATGGAAGTCTCTCATTCACTAAGAAGAAGGCAGTCACAACCTTTTCATCAAGTCAATCACCAAAGTCATACAACTTGTTCCCGAACGAGGCAAAAGAATGAAAAAGTTATGAATTAAAAAAGAAACAATAGCCCGCTAAGTCAAAAGAAAAAAGAAAAGCTTTCAAGCAATTGACTTAGGCAAAAAATTAGGGCATATCCTGCTGGACAACGAAAACCAAAATCAAAAGAAACTTTTTGTCCAGGCAAAAGTTAGGGAAAGAAAAAGAAAAGAACAAGAAAAAAAATCCTCCAAGGGACAAGTTGTTATAATCATCAACGAAAGCACCAAAGGGTGACTGCCACCTCCATCAAAGCCATAAAGGATCCTCGTCCATCACAATCCTTCCTGAAAGGCGAATACTCGTGTCGAACTAGCTAAACGTAGGACTGGAGAACATCACGAAGAAGGGGTGGGTTAAGTAGAACTTGAGCCTTTATCCTTTGTTTCTTAAGCCGTGAACCCGGCCACGTTACAACCCTCAAAAGTCCTAATTGAAGCAGGGTTTCGTTCTGAAAGCATACAAACTGTAAAATCATGTCAAAACTGACTCCTAATGTTGCTTGTCATTTGTGTTAGTATCAATACAACCTTTTGACAAATAAAATCTTTTCTTTTGAGATTAGCATGTGCATTGCATTCTCATTATCTTTTTCAAAACAGAATGGTCTCTAATCAGGAAGTAAGTACTTGATACCAAGGAAAGTTCAACATTGAAATTCCATCGAGTAGTCTTACAAAGGCAAAGGTTGGTCATCCGCAAAGCAAATACCTGAAGCATCCATCTGGTGGAATAGTTCATTTCAATCTGGGGCATTCATCCCATGATCAACACTGGGGCAGACCATTTGCAAATCTCCATGATTCAAGCACATCAGAATTCTATCTCAAAAGATCCTACAAGTTGGGGCAAGGTAGTCTTCATCTTCAATCAAGTGTCAGATAGGTGTCGGGAAGTCAAGTCAAACACCTTCACCAATTCTATCCTTCAAGCAATGACATATCCACAAGGACACCCTCCATCCACTCCTTGTATCTTGGAAACAATCATTCCATTCATAATCATACACGCATCATGCATATCATTGCATTCTCATTGGCATTTATCCCTTAATAATCCAATCATCAATAAAGCAGGGGCATCCACCCTACCTTGATTCTCAAGCAGAATATCAGAACTCCACCTAATCCACATCAAAGTAGAAACCCTAATCAATCAGTACACTGCATATAGAATCCATAGCATTGCATCATCAGAAGTGCATTAAGTAAGTCAAACATTTGCATGTGAAGCATAAGCCAAGTTACTCATCAGATGGGTTCTCTACAAGCATTCAATTGATATTACACTGGATCACTCGGAGTTACCATTGTGGTGTCATCTCCCAAAGTCAATCATGTTCATCTTTCTTCAACCCAGAGTTGATGTCTTTGTGTTCAACCCAGAGTTGACTTTCCTTTCATCTTTTAACCCCGAGTTAATTATCTCTTCCCACTCAACCCAGAGTTGACGGTTATCCCTTTTTCAACACAGAGTTGATGTTTTGGTGTTCAACCCAGAGTTGATTTCCTTTTCAACTTTCAACCCCAAGTTCATTATATTCTCCCACTCAACCCAGAGTTGACGGCCATCATTTTTCTTCTCCCTCTCACCCAGAGTTGACGGATATCTTTTATTCAATCCAGAATTGACTTCTCTTTTCCCACTCAACCCAGAGTTGACGGTCACCTTTTGTCTTTCCCACTCAACCCAGAGTTGACGGTCATCTTATCCTTTCCCACTCAACGCAGAGTTGACGGTTCTCCTTTCTCTTTCCCACTCAACCTAGAGTTGACGGTCATATTTCCTCCTTTCTCTCTCAACCCAGAGTTGACAGTTATCTTTTCTCTTTCCCACTCAACCCAGAGTTGACGGTTATCTCTTATTTGACCCAGAGTTAATCCTTTCCTTTCCCACTCAACCCAGAGTTGACGGATATTGCTCATTATCTTTTCTCCTTTCCCACTCAACCCAGAGTTGACGGATATTGCTCATTATCTTTTCTCCTTTCCCACTCAACCCAGAGTTGACGTTTATCTTTGTTCTCTTTCCCACTCAACCCAGAGTTGACGGTCATCCTTTATTCAATCTAGAATTGACTTCTCCTTTTTCCCACTCAACCCAGAGTTGACGGTTATGTCTTATTGATTTCTTTTCCCACTCAACCCGGAGTTGACGATTATCCTTTTTTTCAACCCAGAGTTGACGGATATCTTTTGTCCTTTCTCACTCAACCCAGAGTTGATAGTTATTTCCGATTGTTCATCTTCCCTCTTAGCCAACCCAGAGTTGACCTCCCCTTTATTCTTCGATCTAGAGTCGACCCACTATTCTTCTTCAACCCAGAGTTAATTTGTTTAACCCAGAGTTGATACAATCTTCCCCAATGGATTTGTCATTATTTCTTCCTAGTGGATCCCATCTCTCATCAGGCAAATTTTCAGGTTCTCTTGATATTTAATCTTCTTCTACCTTGAATGTTCGAAAGGCTAGCGCCAATCTCACCTTCAGGTTTAAGATGATTAAATAGGGGCAGCTGTTGCACCCCAAAATTTGCCCATCTAATTATATTTCTAATCGACTTATTGCTTTGACATCATGTGCATTGTAGACCATCAGTAAAACTATGCATTTCATTAGACACATAACTAAAGGATCAAGGACCTTGAATTATGGCTTTCCCTTATTTATATCATCAACATAATTCTAAGTTTGGCATTAAGAACCGGGTCATTTTCTCTAAGTACGATACAAGCATTTGCATTGGATTACATTCTAAGACTTGATTAGTTCGAGTGGGCTTCTATTGTCATTGGAAGTATTTTACGAGACATCATAGCCCAATACTCTTTGTTCATATTTCTTCAAGGCAATCTTTGTTCATATTTCTTCAAGGCACTTGAAAACAACACTAAGGGACAAGCATGGACTGAATTAATGTTTGATTAAAGTGCAAGCAGGGATTAATTATCTCTTTAGGCTCTCGTATGAAGGCTTGTTGTATGAAGCTTTGACTCTGTTTTTAGAGCTATTATATGTCATTCATTCACATCGCGAGATCGAAAGAAATAAGAAATTTCAAATTGAGAAATGGGGATAAAACTGTGAAATCCAAAGTTACTTTGAAACAGTCCCACAACTTACCAAAAGCAAACACACAAAAATCATACAGAATCCAAACCATAGATTTGCTATTACACATACGGTTCATTCACCTACAGGTTCTATACACCAAATTCAACATATTTCAAAATTTAAACTCCAATACTCCATTCAAGATACCGAATCCATATATTTCAACCACATTCACAACTTTCAGTCATACTCATCATCGCTTATTACAAATCCATCATTACACATTACACTAGACCCTGTATCAATCCAGTGCATACAAAGAAGAAATATAAACACACACATTCACCATAAATTTCCAGCCAAGACAATTCCATTCAGTGCATTCAAAAGTCCATATTATTTTCAACTAACCTCCCTTAATTGTTTACTAACATAACAGTTCTGTAAATAATTTCCAGCATCTTAACCAACTGTTCAAACAATCAATAACTGTCCCTAAACCTATTTCTAATTCGATCCGTTTCCGAGTTCTTCGTGACTCTTCCTTCGAAGTTCTTTTTCGTGACCCTGCTGCACCATATATTTACTACCAGCCTGCATACAAAACATCCATAGCATACAAAACCAGAGAAAAATCAGTTTCAAAATACATTATTAATCCAAACAACCAGCATATCCTAACAGTCCAACCACAAACCTGTACATAGCATACTACCACATTCAATACATACGCCACAGCATACCCACCGTGTACAAAATATTCCAAACAGTTTCTAACCTTTAATTAAACTAAACCTAGTTCTAACCAATCATAACTACCAAAACAGAAACAACAATTTCTCTAACCGATTCCCAACTGTCCTCATAACTACCAACCTAACAACTCTCTAACAGAATTCTAACTTCAGTTAACAGTTTATAACTAACCTCATAACTACCTAACCTCCTCTAACAGATTCAACAAAATTCTAACTTTCAACAGAGAATCAGAAAATAGAGAAGAGAACTAACCTTGAGAAACCTCTATATAACTCATCCTCCATCTTCAGTCATTCTTCTAGTTCATCATCTTCCTCTCTCATTCATCATCACTTCAACTTTCACCTCTGCAACCACTTTACAGAGCCATTCCCTTCAATCTTTGCCATCTCTTCATCACTATGCTTCCATACACCATCGCTTCACCCTCATCAATCTTCGACTATCACTACAACTTGTGACCAATAAGAACATAACATCATCATCATCTTCATCCCCTCGGAACTTTCATCATCTTCACAACACTAGCAAAAGAACCAGAAGAGAAAAGCACGAAATTCGACAAGAATAGAAGGGAGAAGAAGAATTCGCGAAGAAAAGAAGCAAAAGGACTCATGAACTCACCGGGAAAGATTGTTCAATTGGCCTTGCGTTAATTTCGCATTTTGGAGCTCTCGGAATCACCCTGTGTTCTCTTCATCTCACAGACGTTCTTCAAATCCAGATGAGTACACTTTTCTCTGCCTCTTCATCCTCTTCGCGTTTGCTCTTCACTATAGTGTAGTCTGAGGCTCCCCGAACTCTTCCCCCATGGCCTCGCTTCATGATTCGCGATTGTTAGCGTTTAATTTGATTTCTATTTAGATCTAGGGTTTGTTATTTGCTCAAATTCGAGAGAGAGAATGAGTCTCTAGAAGAACTGAAGTAGAAAACGAAGATAGGGTAAGAAGGCGGAGATGATTGTGGGTTCGACTTGAGGTTTAGGGAAGGTTTCCGCCGAAGGCGATTTCCGGCCGCCGTTGGATGTTATTCGCGAGAGAGAGTACTGAGAGAGGAAGCTGAATCGTCCCAATGTCTAAACCCTAAAATCCTCTTTTGTTTTTAATTTAATTAAGTTAGGCTTTAATTAGATTAATTGAGATTAGGGTATTAGCAGAGGTTAATCAAATTTATTATTAGTTTAACTGATATCTTAATTTTAGTATAAGGTGCAATTCGGCTTAACTTTCTTTTAATTAACACTGAACCAAATCAAAACTAAAGTCTGAAATAGTCATTAACTAATCTGGATCAAAACTCTTTGGGCCAAATCGCCATTTTTGCTTATCACACTCCCTCTATAGTCCATTATCTTTTTTGGCACATAAGAAAAATCTGTAATACAAAAAAGAACTGTTCGAACCCCTTGAGGCCCAGTGGTGCCATTTTTGGCATTCTGTAACAAAAACAATTCCTTTGGGCCAGACCTGGGCACTGCGCCCCAATTGCCTATTCACACCACTGTTTTAAAGTCACACCTCCCCTGCTTCCTTTTATTTTTAGTAATATTTTTCATGTTCTATTAGATTTTTTTCCTATTTCTTTTAGGTAATAAGAACACTAATCTTCACTATCTTTCTAGCCCTTAATACAATTGTTGACATATAAAAATGATCACAAAAATATTAGTTTAGGCTATCTCTTTTAATTCTTTTTTGGTTAATTAGAATTCAATTTCCTTCATGAAAAACAATATAAAAAATAGTAGTATTTTATTTCATTTTTGTACTATATTTTTGACTTGATATTTCATGTTTATGTGTGATTTTGTACCATTGTACCATTCTCAATTTTGCTTCTAATGTGACTTTATTTTCATGTCTCTTTAATTCCTAACTTTAGGTAGAAACCATGACAACATTAGGACTTAGAAGTTCCCTTCATAACACTTAGGCTAGTTATTCATTTTAGGCTAGTTTGCTTTTCCTTTTTCTTTTCAACTTTAAAACATTTAATAAAGGAAGAGGCGAATCACACTTCACTAAAAGTGGGAGAGAAATGAGTGGGATTTATTCCCTAATCTTTTTCTCAATCACTTAGTGTAGAGAAATGAGTGGGATTCATTCCCTAATCTGTTTCTCGATCACTGTGAAGAGAAATGAGTGGGATTCATTCCCTAATCTGTTTCTCGATCACTATGAAGAGAAATGAGTGGGATTCATTCCCTAATCTGTTTCTCGATCGCTATGTAGAGAAATGAGTGGGATTCATTCCCTAATCTGTTTCTCGATCATTATGTAGAGAAATGAGTGGGATTCATTCCCTAATCTGTTTCTCTACCATCATGCACTCTTATGTGATTCAACTCGCAGATTAATTCCCTTTAAAAAATACCCAACCAAAAACATCTAAAACACTTAATAAAGGCTCAGACCTAAACAAAGTAATGAAGTGGTGCGAAGCCTTGTATTGGGTTTTGTTCATCATGAAATTACATCTAAAAGACACAAACCAATTTTCTCTCTTCTCTCTCTTGCCTCCGAGGCATTCTTTCTCTTGCCTTCAGGGCATTCTTTCTCCTAATCGGACACGTTATTTCCGCTCCATTCCCAGCTTAAGACTCCAGAGGTCGAGCAGCGGAGTGCGAATGTAACTGTTCAACTAAAAAACACAAAAACAAACAAAACTAAAGAGCCGAACTACGGCGCTCTGATTCCTGAAAAGGATACGTAGGCATTGGGTCGTGGGGCCTAAGCGAGCACAATTATTTATAAACCTTATTTTCCCCGTGTTTCTTTTCTTTTATTTGCATGCATTCTCTTAGCATTAAGCCTTAGATTTATAAACCATTTAGATAGCAACAAACATAGGTGGATACCATCGAGTACGATGGGCGTGAGGGGTGCTAGTACCTTCCCCTCGCGTAACCGACTCCCGTACCCTATCTCTGGTCGTAAGACTTTTTCTTATCCTTTCTTTATTCTAGGTTTTCCGATATTCCTTTCCTTCTTTGGGATAAATATATTGGTGGCGACTCTGTTCATTTTCGCGAGCGTGCGACACCGATTACCCAAAGTCAGTAACCGATTACTGGCCCTAAAGACAACCTAGAATTGCATTTTTAACAGCGCAATCGATTACCCACATACCCGTAACAGATTACTCTGCATCAGAATGTGTTTTTTTTTGCATTTTTAAGGGTTCTAAACCAATCCCAAACCTATCTAATTAACTCCAAGTATCACAATTGATCCCAAACGAATTTCTAACATGCATATATACAGAATCATCAGCATGCAAAGGATTAAAGCAATACAAACATCCCATAACATTATCAACTAACAATTTATCATATAAGCATGTTAATCATCATGAATTTTCACTCAAACCCCAAACCCCAACATGCAATTTCCCATGATTCCCCCAAAGTCTCTAACTAAGGACTCACCTTGGATCAAATGGAGGTTAACACAAAATTCATGCTGCCATGGTACTCTCCTCTTGCCCAAAAATTCATCTTCTTCATCATCAAATCCGCGGCCACACCTTAACACACATTCAGCATGCATCACTTCACTACAAACTCGTTTATCTCCTTCAACACAACACCTATGAATGCGAATTAGTATACCAAATCGAAGAGAATTTCGTTAGCTTTCCAACAAGACCAGAATCGTTACGATCGGAGTTACGAGTAGAGAGATATTACCGTTTTAGTGGAGCTGTACCAAGAGTTGCGAAAATGTCTTGTTGAACATAAGCTCTTATTTCACCTCCATGCTTCTAAGATCTTTTCTCTCATAAATTCTTATTTGTATAGATCCTCTACCAAACATGCCCTTATGTTCCCATGCAAATAGAAATAAATGTCCATTATGCCCTCTAACTAAGCTATAATTACCATCATTCCATTAGTTGAATTCTAACTAAACTCTTTCCATTCTAACAACTTTCCTTCCTAATGCATAATTAATCCATAAGTCTCTCTTAGTACTTCATAATCATACTTAGGTAAATAGGGATGTTACATTCTCCCCCCCCCTTAAATAGAATTCTCCCTCGAATTCCTACCAATTACCATGACAACATGTCCTCACATCCTCCAACAAGGGGCGAACGTTCCATACATTCTTCTTTGGATAAACTTTACGACTTCGTCTGGAGGTCGCTCCACCCAAGAACACTACTCTCTGATATGATCGCGTCTTTAACATTCCTGACTAGAAGTCTGAGTCGTCTCACAACACATCTATTCAGATATTTCGTCTTGACCTATCTGGTTCCATATCCTTCCAGGGTCCTATACCTCTAATGCTTTGCACTAGATCTCCATAACTTCAGAAACCCTATCAATCCACTCTTGTCAGATATCCTTAGTTTCAGTCTCCGCTAACTTATCCTTGTTAAGAAAACGTTACTGTGATCTTTCTCAATTCCTTGCATCACTTCCCACTCAAGGATTCCCACTACAACATTGTTCCATACGACGAAACATCAGATTACTCTCTACATTAGTCCATACAATGACGTTAGGCGTTAGCCAAATGTCTTGGTCTTAACTTCTGGTTTCCAAAGTGTCAGGGTGGTTGTCCCAAGTTACCTTTACCTATACAACTGAATCTCCTTACTTTAACCCTTACTCAAGTTTAGACATAACAACTGTCACCGTAAACCGCGAAGGTGTAATCATCTTGCAACTATAGCCTTGACATTCGACAACTTCACACAAGATTCTACTGATGAATGGCGAAATTCAACAACTGACCTGTAACCATTGTCTAAGTCTTCCTATACAATCATAGTACACAAGGCATAACCACAAAGAACTTACGTCAATTGCAATCCTTCACTTGCCTTCAGCATTTCAACGGTCCCGATACTCAGTCCAACCCTCGTGACTTACAAGCTCAACTGATGACCTACGAACATTGAACCGCATGCCATCCACAAAATCTATTCCTAAGCTAGCCCATTGACAACACCTCTCGAGTTTATGGTGATCCTTGAGAGACTAGAATGAACGAAATGCTGCTTCGACAATTTCCCTTAGGAAGATACTTTCATCCCAACATCAAATCCTACAAATAGTCCGTTCATTCCTACCCCAGACTTATCTGATTCTTCCTTGATCAGTTGCGCTACTCTGATTCCAACAAGTCACACACCTTGAAATCCTCTGAGTTACAATATATCCATAATTCACTTAGTTTCCATTAATACACAATAATTCCTTATCTACAGTTGTCCAATTAGAACACGTGCCAGAACTCCATATACATCCATCGTCGACTACTACTCCTCGAAGTTGCGTACTCTCCAGAATTAAGCTTCTACTTACTCTGCCATTCCATATTAGTTCATCTACCACAACTTAGGCACACGTTTCGATCTTAGGACATTGAAACCCAAATACCCACTGACTTAGGGGTTCGTCCTTGTCACTGATTTCCACAGCATACAACTGCTATGTTTTTTTCCCTTCCAACAAGCCTGGTTGCTTATCTGGTATAATAAACCCTTCAAAAACGTACTGTAGCTCATGATAACTCTAGCAGTTTTACACAACTTCTACCCAACCATACACCTTCATTCTCTTAGCGTAGTATCACCTCTGATAACTCGTGTGACTTACTGATATAACAATCCTCCCATAGCCACACTCCATTCACACAGTCATCTAATGTCTGTTCCACCTCTGAATCAGACACTAAACTGACTTCCTCGGCGGCTGCACCCTTCATTGTAGTGCTTCCAACGGTCGGAGTGTAGTCACAATGCAAGAAATTGCACTTTGTATTTCGAACATCTCTCTTATAGACTCCTCAGCTGTTCTCAAACCAAAATGTCCATGCTTTACCAAGATTGACATTTCTTCACTCAGAGTATCTACAGACACTCTACCAAATACGTCACACATCAAACTAGTCCAAGATACAATTCGCATATTCCATCACCGGTTGCTAATGGTACATGATAGCCACTCACCATGCTGACCAGGATATCATGACCGCACATGAGTCCCACTCTAGACACTCATGCAAAATTGACAACTTAACACTTCATGAAACGAGAACGTCTGCAAGGTATAATTTGTCTCTAACTTGCGCGAGCATGATCATTCAGAGTCTCTATAAGCATAGTATCGGATCTTGACCCATCTCACCATCGCCTGTCTAGTTAATCCTCTACCATCGAGCGCGACGTATGGATCCTTATCCCACATAC
Organism: Vicia villosa; assembly: GCF_029867415.1. Taxonomy (NCBI): domain Eukaryota; kingdom Viridiplantae; phylum Streptophyta; class Magnoliopsida; order Fabales; family Fabaceae; genus Vicia; species Vicia villosa. The sequence goes on along the minus strand of NC_081183.1, from coordinate 112,171,696 downwards.
CTTATGAGAGTCTGGATCTGTGTCTCACGAGTGCCAAATTAGAATTCTACGTTGAGCTTCAGATCACCTTTGTTCCACATATGTCAGAAAAAGGATGACTCACGCATCTTGTGCACGATAGCGATACTGTGGCATTATACCCGTCTGGTAGTACCAACATGGTGGTCGAACTCCGAGGCCATGTATCCAGGTAACCTACCTCAGTGGCGTATAATGATCCCCACGCGTATCCTATAGTCGCAACCGACAAGTGTCTGAACAGGCCTCCAATAGGCTCATCGTTGCTCAAGTCCTTCAAATCACACTCCTCAGGATGCTAAAACCTGAGAGTGCTACACATCAAGGTTTACTTACTCGGAAAGCCAAAACGCCAAGCACGAAGATTTGAAGTTCAACTTCGGATTACCATGCAGTGCGCCTACCCACTCCTCCCATACATGCATGAGATTCCAAGGATAATTCAGTTCAGATAGGAATACTATGGTTCCTAACAATCCACGCAACTGCAATCCTCATGTTGATGTTCCAGATAGGTGCTAGTTCTTGTTTGCCTGAACGCCCAACGCCAAGCGTAGTTCTATGGCTTCACTCGGGGTCAGACGAACCATAACTAACAAGAATATAGGATACTGTATTTCACGCATCTCCATCATTTCATATTCCGTCTAGCGTAGTTATAGGGCTTAAATACAAAATGATAAGAACGGAAATGCATGTCCTCTTCTATCGACAAGGTATACAAGCTTCGCCCAATCGTAAGTTACCACGTTCGTATATTTCACCAACCTTCACTAGGAAACTACTCTCGCCTAGGGTACTTCAAGTTAGATCAGGATCTAATACTTCGCCCATCCAATCACTGTCCGTACCAGCGTAATCAGAAAGGTCCGACTCCTCTGTCCGCGCTTCCAAAGTTTATTTCGTTCTACCAGATCTTCAATCACACCTAGCACCAGCAGCATCATCGGTACTGAATCCTACTAAATCCTAGCTCAACGCCTTCGGAGAATTCACTTACAAGGCTCTTTCTCAATCCTGTATGGATTTCCCTTGCTATTACCAAGACTTAGAGAAGGTTTCACTCCGTCCAATAAAAATCCTGGGGGTTCTAGTTGTCTCGATCCACACCTTGGCAGTTCGGGTATTACTTCTTTGCGTCAAATGCTCCTCTTAAGTATGAAAACTCCAACATCCTTTCTACTTACGTCATCCAATAAATCCAGCTTCCATATACAATTCACCACCCAACTAATCCTTGCTACTTGGGTTCACGACACTTACAGGTTTACGAGTCCTCGTGACGGCTCTGCCGTAATTCTACTGTCTCACACTAAGTCGATGAGTTGATCAAGTTGGAAGACTGAATGAGATATCAGTAAAATTAGGTTAGCAACACACACATTTGAGGAAGAAAAGAATTGCTAATGATGTCTCATGGCTCGGCCGAGAATCGACCTGCTCTGATACCAACTGTAACACCCCATACATAACTGACTAGTATATTATGCTTGAAACGTTAAAATTGATATTGAGTACATACACAAGTCAAGGTACAATATTTGATCCATATAAAATACAGCATGAAAGTCTACTAAGAAGCATAATACATGAATCTTCAATAGATCTTGCACAGCGGAATGTCAAAACCAACGAGGTCTTCGAGCCAACACCATTTCAAGCCATCAATCCGAACCTGCTATCTATCAAAAGCTACTAAACTGCACCTGAAAAAAAGATAAGTTGATTGGGGTGAGATTACTAAATCTCAGTGATTCCTCCTATCCTATGGGTCCACTCGGATCTACAGGGTACATGCATCAAAACCGAATCCACCATTGATCCGGGGTTTATCCTCACATCCGATACAAGTACGGAGAAAACAAGGAATCGTCCACCATAGGACTAATCATATCACAAGTATATAAACACGTATGCGGAAACCCATACCCGTGTACGGGGAATCCAGAAGCGCGTTAATGCCCCGACCAGGTTATAAAACACACCCTCGATGGGTTACCTCCCATGCATATGTGTCAAGAGACTTGTACAAGCACACTGCAAGAATGATTAGACGGGTTCGCTCAAGCCTAGATAGCCGCGAGATGACCTTAGCCTAATTGGCGTCATAGTCCCATTAACCATCTTCACGCACGTGTGTTAATGCCGAGTACAAATACGCCATCTTGACACATGGGCCCACCGGGCGAAAGCCTATTGCTTAGTCTACTTGACTTCACTAGAGGTGGTTTACCTGTTATGCGTAGGCCTACTTAGCCGCATAACGCCACCATACCGAGCACGCAAGTGTGTTAACGCCAAGTGAGTAAAAAACCCCGTACGGCACTCACAAGCACACTGCAACGATAGCTCAGGTGTGAGCCCCAATGATCATAAGATCGAGCTATAACATGGACCACAAAGTCCGGGACACTCCATTGACCACAAGGTCGGAGTCATGTTCCCAACCTAGCCCCCGGCCCGCTTCGATTCAAGCATACACACGCATAACAAGCGCTAAGTCACATAAGCATACAAAACTCGAATAATTAACCGCAACAATGGGCATCACACAAAACATCATGCCACAAACAAGCAACCATCTTGAAACGTCTATCGAACGGACGGATAAACATAATATGATCATCATAAAGCATATCGATATAATGCATCAATTAATGATCCACATATTGAGAATCAACACATCCATGATCATATACAACATTAGCATGTTCAAATACAATTTAAACAAGTCTCACACGACCAAGGAGGCATTCGGTTCTCTATTCGGAACGGAACTGCTCTTGGGGGAATTAGTAACGTAAAATCTCAGCCGACAAGGTTCACTAAGTGGGTTTCCAATATTATTAAATCAAACATTATGGTTTGGGGACCAATTTTATTAGAAAATACACGTCGCTAGCTTTCCAACGATATAAAGTTTGCGCGAAACGGACTTACAACGCAAAAGTTAAGAATTTCCGAAGTTTTCTATTTTTTTCCATTTCGCTCAGGGTAATCGTTACCCAAAGTCAGTAACCGATTACTGGCCCTAAAGACAACCTAGAATTGCATTTTTAACAGCGTAATCGGTTACCCACGTACCCGTAACCGGTTACTCTGCATCAGAATGTGTTTTTTTTGCATTTTTAAGGGTTCTAAACCAGTCCCAAACCTATCTAATTAACTCCAAGTATCACAATTGATCCCAAACGAATTTCTAACATGCATATATACAGTATCATCCGCATGCAAAGGATTAAAGCAATACAAACATCCCATAACATTATCAATTAACAATTTATCATATAAGCATGTTAATCATCATGAATTTTCACTCAAACCCCAAACCCCAACATGCAATTTCCCATGATTCCCCCAAAGTCTCTAACTAAGGACTCACCTTGGATCAAATGGAGGTTAACACAAGATTCATGCTGCCATGGTACTCTCCTCTTGCCCAAAAATTCATCTTTTTCATCATCAAATCTGCGGCCACACCTTAACACACATTCAGGAAGCATCACTTCACTACAAACTCGTTTATCTCCTTCAACACAACACCTATGAATGCGAATTAGTATACCAAATCAAAGAGAATTTCGTTAGCTTTCCAACAAGACCAGAATCGTTACGATCGGAGTTACGAGTAGAGAAATATTACCGTTTTAGTGGAGCTGTACCAAGAGTTGCGAAAATGTCTTGTTGAACATAAGCTCTTATTTCACCTCCATGCTTCTAAGCTCTTTTCTCTCATAAATTCTTATTTGTATAGATCCTCTACCAAACATGCCCTTATGTTCCCATGCAAATAGAAGTAAATGTCCATTATGCCCTCTAACTAAGCTATAATTACCATCATTCCATTAGTTGAATTCTAACTAAACTCTTTCCATTCTAACAACTTTCCTTCCTAATGCATAATTAATCCATAACTCTCTCTTGATACTTCATAATCATACTTAGGTAAATAGGGTTGTTACATTCTCCCCCCCTTAATTAGAATTCTCCCTCGAATTCCTACCAATTACCATGACTACATGTCCTCACATCCTCCAACGAGGGGCGAACGTTCCATACATTCCTCTTTGGATAAACCTTACGACTTCGTCTGGAGGTCGATCCACCCAAGAACACTACTCTCTGATATGATCGCGTCTTTAACATTCCTCACTAGAAGTCTGAGTCGTCTCACAACACATCTATTCAAATATTTCGTCTTGACCTATCTGGTTCCATATCCTTCCAGGGTCCTATACCTCTAATGCTTTGCACTGGATCTCCATAACTTCAGAAACCCTATCAATCCACTCTTGTCAGATATCCTTAGTTTCAATCTCCGTTAACTTATCCTTGTTAAGCAAACGTTACTGTGATCTTTCTCAATTTCTTGAATCACTTCCCACTCAAGGATTCCCGCTACAACATTGTTCCATACGACGAAACATCAGATTACTCTCTACATTAGTCCATCCAATGACGTTAGGCGTTAGCCAAATGTCTTGGTCTTAACTTCTGGTTTCCAAAGTGTCAGGGTGGTTGTCCCAAGTTACCATTACCTATACAACTGAATCTCCTTACTTTAACCCTTACTCAAGTTTAGACATAACAATTGTCACCGTAAATCGCGAAGGTGTAATCATCTTGCAACTATAGCCTTGACATTCGACAACTTCACACAAGATTCTACTGATGAGAGGCGAAATTCAACAACTGACCTGTAACCATTGTCCAAGTCTTCCTATACAATCATAATACACAAGGCATAACCACAAAGAACTTACGTCAATTGCAATCCTTCACTTGCCTTCAGCATTTCAACGGTCCCGATACTCAGTCCAACCCTCGTGACTTACAAGCTCAACTGATGACCTACGAACATTGAACCGCATGCCATCCACAAAATCTATTCCTAAGCTGGCCCATTGACAACACCTCTCGAGTTTATGGTGATCCTTGAGAGACTAGAATGAACGAAACGCTGCTTCGACAATTTCCCTTAGGAAGATACTTTCATTATAACACCCCAATTTCTAGCCGATAAATTATACAGAAAATCCGAGTATAAATTTCAAACAATTTCATTTGAGGTATCACATATTCGTTATTTCAAAAACATTCTCGACTTACTTGCCTTCATATAGATGCATAGCACAGGAATTTAAAATTAATCCTAAAAAATTACTTTATCAAAATAATTATTTTATCTCGCAGCGGAATTCACAAAACTTCACAATTTTCAATTTAATCATAACATCTTCGCAAAATTGCTTTAAGCTACAATTCAACAATAAAGCATCACTTAAAATTCAGCAAGTCACAAATAATTAAAACATACATTTATCCCCCCGAGTGCTACGTATCAGAGCGACCATCGACTCGACTCACATCGTCTAAATCTTCCTCAAGGCTATCACCTACACGTTACCAGTTTAAAGGTAACGGCAAAACAAATAAAAAGGGTGAGATATCAAACAATATAAACAGGGTGATGATAAACAGTATATATACGGTTTAAGTCATAATAATCATCACTTTGCGGTATAATCATTACCGTATAGTTTACTTCACTATTTAAATCAAAACAACACACGTCACCATATCTCACATAAATTCATATTCAGATTTCACAATAATTCACATAAGTTCACACATCACAACACATAAACTCATAATCACACAAATGAAATGCGACTTTAACAAATGCACATGCATGTGGTACCCAGGGCTTCAGCCCCCAGCGCCAATTGCTAATAAATAGAGGCATCAAAACAGGCATAAGCCTTCGTCGCTGTTTGCCAATCCAGGCCGTCGCTAAAACATGCAAATTATGAGACACTGATGAAATGCAACAAATCACAAACATCACAAAACAACGTCGCGAGGCATACGCCTATATCACAAATGTTACCGATCATTAGGGTAACTCAATGTCGCTTTATTTCCTGCATTTCGCAGTTATCGCCAAATCATAACATTGCATCGTCACTGGCCATAGGCCTACAACTTAATATCACCACATCACAAATCAACACCATTAATCAATATTCCACACTCAATAATAGCATATATAATTTTCCAAAAAATCACAAAATAGCGAACACTAAATAATACCAAACACGACGATAAAATTATAACCCAACCCCACATACGGTCCATCATATCCCCGTTTATAGAGCAAGAACCCCACCCTTACCTTGGATTGGAGATTACTCTATAATTCTACTGATCGAAGCCTTCTAGCCTTAGCTTCTAATCCTTGCCTCTTTTAATCAGAATCAAAAGCTGAATTTTTTTCCAAATATGCAGCTACAGTGCGATGATGATATCTCCCAACTCAGACTTTATTTTGAAGATCCCAACGGTCAAAAGTTAGATATATGTGTTGCGAACCTACCCAAAAAATTTGGCGACGATCCAACGGTTAACGAATCGGGGATCTTTGATTTAGTGAGACTTCTGCAAGAAAAACGGGAATGAGTTTCTCTCCTCTTTTCTCTCTTCTCTACAACTTCCCATGACCAATTTCCCAAGACTTTTTCTCTTCTAATTAACCTAATCCTTATCTTAACTTAATTTCATTAAACCTATTGGGCCTAACATTCACACTCCACCTTTTACTACCACCATCACTTAATTAAGTGCATCCATATAACAAATCTAGTATTTCTTCAATACTATTTCTACAACTTAATCAATTAATTAATTGACTAATTAATCATAAAACCCATGTCAACAATTATCAACACTCCACAAATTCAACAATTAAATTCAAAATATTTTGAAAGTATTTAATTAAATAATTAATTAAATACCGGGTGTTACATTCATCCCAACATAAAATCCTACAAATAGTCCGTTCATTCCTACCCCAGACTTACCTGATTCTTCCTTGATCCGTTGCGCTACTCTGATTCCAACAATTCACGCACCTTGAAATCCTCTGAGTTACATTATATCCATAATTCACTTAGTTTCCATTAATACACAATAATTCCTTATCTACAGTTGTCCAATTAGAACACGTGCCAGAACTCCATATACATCCATCGTCGACTACTACTCCTCGAAGTTGCGTACTCTCCAGAATTAAGTTTCTACTTACTCTGCCATTCCATATTAGTTCATCTACCACAACTTAGGCACACGTTTCGATCTTAGGACATTGAAACCCAAATACCCACTGACTTAGGGGTTCGTCCTTGTCACTGATTTCCACAGCGTACAACTTCTATGTTTTTTTCCCTTCCAACAAGCCTGGTTGCTTATCTGGTATAATAAACCCTTCAAAAACGTACTGCAGCTCATGATAACTCTAGCAGTTTTACACAACTTCTACCCAACCATACACCTTTATTCTCTTAGCGTAGTATCACCTCTAATAACTCGTGTGACTTACTGATATAACAATCCTCCCATAGCCACACTCCATTCACACAGTCATCTAATGTCCGTTCCACCTCTGAATCAGACACTAAACTGACTTCCTCGACGACTGCACCCTTCATTGCAGTGCTTCCAACGGTCGGAGTGTAGTCACAATGCAAGAAATTGCACTTTGTATTTCGAACATCTCTCTTATAGACTCCTCAGCTGTTCTCAAACCAAAATGTCCATGCTTTACCAAGATTGACATTTCTTCACTCAGAGTATCTACAGACACTCTACCAAATACGTCACACATCAAACTAGTCCAAGATACAATTCGCATATTCCATCACCGGTTGCTAATGGTACATGATAGCCACTCACCATGCTGACCAGGATATCATGATCGCACATGAGTCCCACTCTAGACACTCATGCAAAATTGCCAACTTAACACTTCATGAAACGAGAACGTCTGCAAGGTATAATTTGTCTCTAACTTGCGCGAGCATGATCATTCAGAGTCTCTATAAGCATAGTATCGGATCCTCTACCATCGAGCGCGACGTATGGATCCTTATCCCACATACCTTATGAGAGTCTAGATTTGTGTCTCACGAGTGCCAAATTAGAACTCTACGTTGAGCTTCAGATCACATTTGTCCCACATATGTCGGAAAAAGGATGACTCACGCATCTTATGCACGATAGCGATACTATGGCATTATACCCGTCTGGTAGTACCAACATGGTGGTCGAACTCCGAGGCCATGTATCCAGGTAACCTACCTCAGTGGCGTATAATGATCCCCACGCGTATCCTATAGTCGCAACCGACAAGTGTCTGAACAGGCCTCCAATAGGCTCATCGTTGCTCAAGTCCTTCAAATCACACTCCTCAGGATGCTAAAACCTGAGAGTGCTACATATCCAGGTTTACTTACTCGGAAAGCCAAAACGCCAAGCACGAAGATTTGAAGTTCAACTTCGGATTACCATGCAGTGCGCGTACCCACTCCTCCCACACATGCATGAGATTCCAAGGATAATTCAGTTCAGATAGGAATACTATGGTTCCTAACAATCCACGCAACTGCAATCCTCCTGCTGATGTTCCAGATAGGTGCTAGTTCTTGTTTGCCTGAACGCCCAACGCCAAGCGTAGTTTTATGGCTTCACTCGGGGTCAGATGAACCATAACTAACAAGAATATAGGTTACTGTATTTCACGCTTCTCCATCATTTCATATTCCGTCTAGCGTAGTTCTAGGGCTTAAATACAAAATGATAAGAACGGAAATGCATGTCCTTTTCTATCGACAAGGTATACAAGCTTCGCCCAATCGTAAGTTACCACGTTCGTATGTTTCACCAACCTTGACTAGGAAACTACTCTCGCCTAGGGTACTTCAAGTTAGATCAGGATCTAATACTTCGCCCATCCAATCACTGTTCGTACCAGCGTAATCAGAAAGGTCTGACTCCTCTGTCCGCGCTTCCAAAGGTTATTTCGTTCTACCAGATCTTCAATCACACCTAGCACCAGCAGCATCATCGGTACTGAATCCTACTAAATCCTAGCTCAACGCCTTCGGAGAATTCACTTACAAGGCTCTTTCTCAATCCTGTATGGATTTCCCTTGCTATTACCAAGACTTAGAGAAGGTTTCACTCCGTCCAATAAAAATCCTGGGGGTTCTAGTTGTCTCGATCCACACCTTGGCAGTTCGGGTATTACTTCTTTGCGTCAAATGCTCCTCTTAAGTCTGACAACTCCAACATCCTTTCTACTTACATCGTCCAGTAAATCCAGCTTCCATATACAATTCACCACCCAACTAATCCTTGCTACTTGGGTTCACGACACTTACAGGTTTACGAGTCCTCGTGACGGCTCTGCCGTAATTCTACTGTCTCGCACTCAGTCGATGAGTTGATCAAGTTCGAAGACTAAATGAGATATCAGTAAAATTAGGTTAGCAACACACACATTTGAGGAAGAAAAGAATTGCTAATGATGTCTCATGGCTCGGCCGAGAATCGACCTGCTCTGATACCAACTGTAACACCCCATACATAACTGACTAGTATATTATGCATGAAGCGTTAAAATTGATATTGAGTACATACACAAGTCAAGGTACAGTATTTGATCCATATAAAATACAGCATGAAAGTCTACTAAGAAGCATAATACATGAATCTTCAATAGATCTTGCACAGCGGAATGTCAAAACCAACGAGGTCTTCGAGCCAACACCATTTCAAGCCATCAATCCGAACCTGCTATCTATCAAAAGCTACTAAACTGCACCTGAAAAAAAGATAAGTTGATTGGCGTGAGATTACTAAATCTCAGTGAGTCCTCCTATCCTATGGGTCCACTCGGATCTACAGGGTACATGCATCAAAACCGAATCCACCATTGATCCGGGGTTTATCCTCACATCCGGTACAAGTACGGAGAAAACAAGGAATCGTCCACCATAGGACTCATCATATCACAAGTATATAAACACGCATGCGGAAACCCATACCCGTGTACGGGGAATCCAGAAGTGCGTTAATACCCCGACCAGGTTATAAAACACACCCTCGATGGGTTACCTCCCATGCATATATGTCAAGAGACTTGTACAAGCACACTGCAAGAATGATTAGATGGGTTCGCACAAGCCTAGATAGCCGCGAGATAACCTTAGCCTAATTGGCGTCATAGTCCCATTAACCATCTTCACGCACGTGTGTTAACGCCGAGTACAAATACGCCATCTTGACACATGGGCCCATCGGGCGAAAGCCTATTGCTTAGTCTACTTGACTTCACTAGAGGTGGTTTACCTGTTATGCGTAGGCCGACTTAGCCGCATAACGCCACCATACCGAGCACGCAAGTGTGTTAACGCCAAGTGAGTAAAAAGCCCCGTACGGCACTCACAAGCACATTTAAATGGTAACTCATGTGTGAGCCCAAATGATCATAAGATCGAGCTATAACATGGACCATAAAGTCCGGGACACTCCATTGACCATAAGCTCGGAGTCATGTACCCAACCTAGCCCCCGACCCGCTTCGATTCAAGCATACACACGCATAACAAGCGCTAAGTCACACAAGCATACAAAACTCGAATAATTAACCGCAACAACGGGCATCACACAAAACATCATGCCACAAACAAGCAACCATCTTCAAACGTCAATCGAACGGACGGATAAACATAATATGATCATCATAAAGCATATCGATATAATGCATCAATTAATGATCCACAGATTGAGAATCAACACATCCATGATCATATACAACATTAGCATGTTCAAATACAATTTAAACAAGCCTCACACGACCAAGGAGGCATTCGGTTCTCTATTCGGAACGGAACTGCTCTTGGGGGAATTAGTAACGTAAAATCTCAGCCGACAAGGTTCACTAAGTGGGTTTCCAATATTATTAAATCAAACATTCTGGTTTGGGGACCAATTTTATTAGAAAATACACGTCGCTAGCTTTCCAACGATATAAAGTTTGCGCGAAACGGACTTACAACGCAAAAGTTAAGAATTTCCAAAGTTTTCTATTTTTTTCCATTTCGCTCAGGGTAATCGATTACCCAAAGTCAGTAACCGATTACTGGCCCCAAAGACAGCCTAGAATTGCATTTTTAATAGCATAATCGGTTACCTACATACCCGTAAGCAGTTACTGTGCATCAGAATGTGTTTTTCTGCATTTTTAAGGGTTCTAAACCAGTCCCAAACCTATCTAATTTATTAAAGTATCACAATTGATCCCAAACAAATTTCTAACATGCATATATACATAATCATCAGCATGCAAAGGATTTAAGCAATACAAACATCCCATAACATTATCAACTAACAATTTATCATATTAGCATGTTAATCATCATGGATTTTCACTCAAACCCCAAATCCTAACATGTAATTTCCCATGATTCCCCCAAAGTCTCTAACTAAGGCTCACCTTGGATCAAATGGAGGTTAACACAACATTCATGCTGCCATGGTACTCTCCTCTTGCCCAAAAATTCATCTTCTTCATCATCAAATGCGCAGCCACACCTTAACACACATTCAGCATGCATCACTTCAGTACAAATTCGTTTATCTCCTTCAATACAACACCTATGAATGCAAATTAGTATACCAAATCGAAGAGAATTTTGTAACACCCGTATATTTTAATTTTTAATTTAAATGGAAATTTAATTAATAATTAGAATTATTGGTGGTTTGTGGGATTTAATTGGAAAAGGATGGTTTATGGTGTTGGGCCATGTGTGATGTTAGTAAAGAGGGGGTGCTATGTTAGTAGGCCTTTTACTAAATTAAAATCTATTTTTCATAAAAATAAGGAATTGAGGAAAAAGGAAAATAGATGTGGAAGAGGAGCAGAAGAGTAGAAGTGCTGATACGTGAAAGAGGAACAGAAGAGGAAGAGGGCTAATCAAGATCTTTTGCTAAGGTAAGGGGGGACTCTTCCGGTTAATATCTTTTATTATATCGTAGATAATAAGACTGATTTAGATGCATTGTTTGTGTCAATTGGTTATATGATGGATTGGGGTTTTGGGATGATTTTGAAGGGAATTGTATGATTTGATGAATTGTATGATTATATGATTGTTATGATGATTAAGTGATCCTCTTTGTGTGTTATATTTGTGTCATAACATGTATGTGGCTGATATGGTGGTAATTGAGGTTCATGACATAACTTCGTTTGGGTTTTGGGGATTTTGGGGTAAATCCCGTAATGCTGTCAATTGCGATGAAAGTTGTGACTTTTGCCAGTTCGCGTCGCGAAGGTAGGTGCGCGCCGCGAAGGCGTAGTGATTTTCTCGTTCCGCGCCGCGAACGTGTGTTTGCGCCGCGAAGGCGTGTTTTCTATTCGTTACGCGCTGCGGACTGGGTGTGACGCCGCGTGCTGTAGCGATAGTTGTTTTCTTGAAAAATGTAAAGATGTGTAACTTTCAAACCGTAAGTCCGTTTTAGACGCCGTTTTGGACGTTGTTCCTTAAATTGAATGCTCTACCATATGAAATAAATAAAACAACAATAACTTGATTTTATTTTGAAAAGTACCTTTTTCTCCAAATGTGGTTTATTCTGGTTTTGCATAGTTGACGAGATGCAATGAATGTTGTTTGCATAATTGAATATGTGCAATGATGTGTGTTGTGATAATGTGGTTGCTCCTGCTTGTTATGCAAATGGATGTTGTTCATGGTAAATATGATTATCATGTGTTTTGATGAATGGTGATGTAAATACTCTGTTTCTGTTGGGTTAATTTGTGGTACTTAGTACACGATTGTGAGAGGTGTCATTGTTGTTGCACTGAATGGCGGATGTTCTACCTGTTATGTTGTCGTGGTGGTAATTGATGTTTGATATACATATATTGTTGAGGTAAAATATGTATTTTATTATGGTTGAGAAATAGCATAATTGTGTGTGGCTATTGATTATTGTGTTGGTTGATGATTATGACATTTGGATGGTTTATGTGGATGATGAGCATGTTATGGTTGATACATGCATTTCATAATCATTATGTGGCTGATCCTTGACGATGGTGGATCAGTGGTAGCTAATTCCCATTGTGTGGAATTAGTGAGTGGGTGTTGCCGTATCCTTGACGATGGTGGATCGGTGAGTTGGGTTATCCCAGATTTTGGTACCACATGCATATAGTTGCATTTGCATTAGGCTACTTGTGTTATTATAACATGAATGGAAGATTGTCCAATGTTATAATATGTGATGATTGTATAATGGTTATGATTTGTTTGGATGAAGTATGGTGTTGTCTCTTGGTAATGTATTCTATTTATTGTTGTGTGTTGATGAGTACTTCCTGACAATCTGAATATAATGAAATTGGATGAATAATGTGACTATGATGTGTTATTGTTTATAATTCGATAACATTTGTTAATTGTGAATGAGACTCACCCTTACTGTTGATATTTTCAGATTGAGGATAGCGGCTTTTGGCTCGGTGAGGATTAGCTCATGAGTTAGTTTGTTTAGTATAGCATCGGTGTCATGCTCTGATATTGTAACACTGGGGGAACGCTAGTTTAGAGTTGATGATGATACTCTATTTTGTTGTTATTGGAATAATTTTGTGAGATATTGCATAGATGATGTTATGCTTATCTGTTGATTAATGTTCCGCTGTGTAGAAACATGATTTTGTTAAATGGATGATTTGCCCCTAAGTGAAGCATGACAATTGATTTATGATAATTTGTTTTAAATTGAATTGTGGCACCCTTGTTTTCATGTTTTACTCTGAATTATTTTATTAATTTCCGCGGGGTTTAGAAGGGTGTTACAAATTTCGTTAGCTTTCCAACAAGACCAGAATCGTTACGATCAGAGTTACGAGCAGAGAGATAATACCGTTTTAGTGGAGTTGTACCAAGAGTTGCGAAAATGGCTTGTTGAACACAAGCTCTTCTTTCTCCTTCATGCTTCTAAGCTCTTTTCTCTCATAAATTCTGATTTGTATAGCTCCTCTACCAAACACGCCCTTATGTTCCCATGCAAATAGAAGTAAATGTCCATTATGCCCTCTAACTAAGCTATAATTACCATCATGCCATTAGTTGAATTCTAACTAAACTCTTTCCATTCTAACAACTTTCCTTCCTAATGCATAATTAATCCATAATTCTCTCTTAGTTCTTCATAATCATACTTAGGTAAATATGGATGTTACATTAGTATTCATATTTGCTAATTCAATTTATGTATTCTATTTTTCCATTAAAAGTTCATCATTCATAATTTTTTTAAATTCTTCTAGTGTTAAAACTTTTTCAGTCATCTTCACTAGTTTGCTTATGGGTTTCTTCATAATTTTTAAATCTTACGGCTAAACAATCTTTGGTAGTATAAGTCACAACCTCTGTAGGTGTTAATGTTTCAGCTTCAGTCGGAATCTTGTTTTTAATTTTCCATTCCTCTCCATCTAAAAGAGAAGGAGAAATTGGTTCTGGACCTAAAAAGTTAATTCCTCTTGATCTAATTGTTTACACCACTACTCATCACTCTTTCTATGCAATCGAATATAATATATGCTTTTCAACATGCTTATCAATTAGAACAAATTATGGACACTAATAAAGACTTAGAAATTATAACAAATGACCATACTAATCTCTTAAGACCAACCTAACTATATAGGTCTGGATTCCTTGAAAATAATTCAAGCTTAATTAGAACACATAGGTCAGAAATGCTAGAATTACCAGATGGTCATATTGAAGAATTTGGATTATTAACAAATGACGGTATAAATCAATTAAATAAAAAACAAATGAATTATGTACATTTAGGATTAATTACAACTGGTGTAAGAGGTTTAGTAATGAAACAAAATGGTGCCAAAGTACTAATAGCCATTTTCAATACTAGGTATCTAGAACTAAATAGACAAATTATGGGAGTAATTGAAGTAGACATGAATAATAATTGTGTAATCCATTATTTATGCCCAAACTTTACCATAGGAATTAAAGACTTAAATTACATTAAAATTCAAGTTCAAAGTAAAGGATTTAAAAAATTTAAGGGATCAAATGTTGTGATAGACATAATTTTTATTGGAAAATTATCAACACAGGTCTCACCAAAATTTAAACTGAAAATTGATGATATGGTTAAAACAATTACTTCAAGAGGAATTAACTTTGTAGGTCCAGAACCAATTTCTCCTTCTCTTTTAGCTGGAGAGGAATGGAAAATTAAAAACAAGATTCCGACAGAAGCTGAAACATTAACACCTACAGAGGTTGTGACTTATACTGCCGAAGATTATTTAGCCTTAAGATTTAAAAATTATGAAGAAACCCATAAGCAAACTAGTGAAGATGACTGAAAAAGTTTTAACACTAGAAGAATTTCAAAAAATTAAGAATGATGAACTTTTAATGGAAAAATACAATACAGAAACTGAATTAGCAAATATGAATACTAACGAAAAATTCCTTATGGAAAAATATTTGGAAGACGTGCAAAGTCTAAAAAATATATTCGAAGAACTGAAAATGTAGAAAAAGAAAATTCGGAGATAAACTACTCAGAAAAAAATTTAGTAAATGAAGTATCTAGCAACTCTGCTACATCTAGATTTCCAAATAGTAGACCAACTCAAATGAATTACTCTATAAGACACCCTTCAAGATTGCCTGTGGCTATTTACACTAACAACAACCATAACTTAAGGACATTAGGAAATATTAGAAAATTCAAATTCTCCAAAAGATAAAAATTATTCAGAAAATAAAGTAGAAACCAAATTTAAAAACTTAGAAAATAAGGCAGACAAATTAGAAGCAAGACTTGAATGTTTAGAAGAAAAAATTAAAAAACTAACCGAAATTATTGAAAAAGGAAAATTACCAGCCTATAAAACTAATTTTAAATTAACCAAAATTACTCAGGAAGAAGTTAACATTATAAATAATATAGAAAAACCTTGTGAAATTCTTGTTCCACTAATTTGTAATAAAGAAAAATTTATACAAATTATAATACCAGCAAAAATTAATATTCATGGTTAAACAAAAATAAAATTGTTAACTTCATGGTTAAAAAAATATTCATGAATAAAATCGTTAATATTCATGGTTAAAAAATTAATATTCATGGTTAAAGAAAAATTTACCAATTTTAGTAGATTTTGGAGCAACTTCATCTACTATAGATGTAAGAATAATTCCAGAGGGCTTAAAAAATAAAATTGTTAAAGTAAAACAATCATATTCTACACTGTTTGTTGGAACTAAATTATTGACAGGTTCACAATTTAAAAATATCCAAATAAAATTCCAAACAAATTGTAATTATTGGTCAGATTATTATCAATGGCCAAAAATTTGGGTTAGAGATATGAATCTTTTTGTTCCTGTTATTATGGGATTAGACTTTATCCTCCATAATTCTCGACAAATTAGTATTAACAAGGATTATGTGACAATAAGTAAAAATTGTTCATTAATACCTATATATTATTTCAAACTTTAAACCACAAATGAAATCAGAAACCTGCAATTGCAAGGGAAATAAGGATGAATGTTCTTGCAATAATATAGAACAATAAGATTTAGATTTAGACATAGACAATAGTATAGAAAGTGAGTTACACTTAATAGATACTACAAATTTCACGAAAAATCTACAAAATTATGACCTAGAACAAATAATTAAAAAAATAGGAGAAAATCCTACAAAATTTTGGGAAAGAAATAAAACTCAATGTAAGTTAGAAATTATCAACCCAGATACTACTATTAAATCACCTAATATCAAGTATGGTAATTGGGAACAAGAAGAATTTAAAATGCACCTTAAGCAATTGTTGAAATGTGGAATTATTCAAAAATCAAATTCTAGACACAGAACCCCTGCTTTTATTATTAAAAAAGAAACGGAAAAGAAAAGAGGACAATCTAGAATGATTTTTGATTATAGAAGATTAAATGACAGAACATTTGAAGATGGATATTGTATACCTGACAAAGACACTTTAATTAACAAATTTCAAGGTAAAAATTGGTTTTCTAAATTTGATCTAAAATCAGGCTTTTGGCAAGTAAAAATGCATAAACATAGCATTGAGTGAACAGCTTTTTCTTGTCCATTAGGATATTTTGAATGTCTAGTTATGCCATTTGGACTTAAAAATGCTCCACAAATTTTCCAAAGAATGATGGATGACATTTTTAAGGAATGTTACAATTTTACACGTGTTTATATTGATGATGTTCTTGTTTTTTCTAAATCTGAAAAAGAACATCTAGAACATTTATATATAATTTTTTTCTTATTCGAAAAACATGGTTTAATAATATCAAAAAAGAAAATTGAAATTGGAAAAAATTATATCTCTTTTTTAGGGACGAAAATAGGAAATGGAACACTATTAAATTACAGCCTCATATTTCTAGAAAGATTTTAGAATTTTCAGATAAATTGGAAGACTTAAAACAATTACAATCTTTTCTAGGATTAGTAAATTATGTTAGGCCATATTTCAAAAATTTGTCTAAATTAACTTCTCCCTTATATAATAAGGCAAAAAGGAGTTAGAAAATTCAATGATCAAGATATCAAAATAGTTCAACAATTGAAAGAACAAATTAAAGCATTAGAACCATTGGCTTTACCATTAGAATCAGATTATTTAATTGTAGAAACTGATGGGTGTGAATTAGGATGGGGAGGAATCTTAATCAAAAAAACCCAATGAATTTTCTTTGTTATCATTAGAAAAAATTTGTAGATATACTTCAGGAACTTTCAAAGAAAAAGGATATTTAACATCCCTTGACTATGAAATTTTAGCTATTATTTATGTTTTGGAAAAATTTGCTTTATTTATTTTATCTAAAAAACAAATTACTATTAGAACTGATTGTGAAGCAATAGTAAAATTTGCAGATACAAAAAATGAAAAAAATTAACCTCTAATAGATGGCTTAAATTTAGAGAATTTGTCTTAAATAGAGGATTTAAGATAAAATGGGAACATATTAAAGGAAAAGATAATAAAATACCAGATTTATTATCTAGAAAATTGTTAC
Source organism: Vicia villosa (assembly GCF_029867415.1). NCBI lineage: Eukaryota > Viridiplantae > Streptophyta > Magnoliopsida > Fabales > Fabaceae > Vicia > Vicia villosa. Next base: position 112,153,709 of record NC_081183.1, on the reverse strand, counting down.
ATAATTAACAATTGTGACTGGATTTTTTCAGAAAAAATATAGGAAATTCAGACATTACAAATGGCAGGCAAAGTCATTGACTTTGATGTGACCAAATTAAAGAAATTTTCTGAAAAGGAACAATTCAAAACATCTTTAAGAAATCAGCTCAAAAAAGAAGAAACATGTCTTTTAGACAACATTTGGAACTTATCCACCAGCTCTCAAGGTAACAACAAGATAGTAACAGTAATAAATGCATTAGCATCTTATTTTGCTACTGGAAGACATTTTAGCAAAAAACCATTTGTTTGCTATACATTATTCACTGGTCCGAAAGCTGGAGTTTATTTAGATTGGGAAGAAATGGCCCAATTAATTGAAGAAATTAAATTATTTCCAATATATGGTCAACCCTTGTATATAGGATTCTACAATATACAAGAGGCCATAGACACGGTAATTAAGACTTGTGGAAATGATATTATCATATCACCACGAGTTCTTAAATACCAAAATTATTTAAAACACTTGGAAACCTTTGGTGACCAAGAATTTTTACATGAAATTCAAAACATTGTTCCTAAAGGCAAAGGAAAAGAAGTTTCCTTACGACCACAAATTCCACTAAAAGAACAAAAAACTTTCAATGAAACATTAACTTCTACAAAAAAACCCAAAATTCACCACAAGTTTGGTAAATTTGGGAAAACCATCAATTCAGACACCTCCCAAGACTTTTGTAGAAGAAATGGGAATAAAAACATTTATTTTGTTACAAGAAGCCTTGGGCCAAATTTGTAACAACCAAATTATTCAAAATAGAATCTCCACTGAATGGGATTTTGTATACAATAATTATAAACAATGCCAAAACATGTTTGAAGTCTGTCCTGAAAATCAAGAGGGTGAATGTTTTTGTCAACTGGATTCTGCCATTAGGAAGGCAAGAATCTCATTGCCAACTTTTAAAACCTTCAAATTCAGAGATTATCCTACATCATTAACTAATTTGCTTAAACATGGACTGACAAGTGTAATTAATGTTCCACCATTATATGACTTTAATCCTTATTTTCCAGCATTCCTAGCAGACACATTAGAAACCATAACGCCATAATTTCCAGAAAATGCGAAACTGGAAATAACATCGTAATATCTAGATTTTCACAATAACTGTCCGAGTCATCATTTAATTTGGCTATATTTCAAGAACTTGTATATTGAATTTGAAGAATTCCAAGTACAAAATTCTGGTCCAAAGACCTTACACTTGGAAGACTTCCCACAGCAAATAGAAATTGCTAGATCCAAAATAATTTCCAAAGACTTTGGCTGGTCCAAATACAAAATGGACGAAAAGAATCTTCTAAGAGAAGATAAAACGGGGAAAATTTATTGCAATTCAGATATTACAAAAAAAATCTTTTTCTCTTTTGAAGTTAAACATTCAAGGCCGAAATTGGTAGAGGCATATAGGAGAAGAAGCACATCCTAGGGAAAAAGATCAGTATCCTCAGAATCCTCACAAGATAATCCTTAAATTGTGTAAATTACAAAAAAAGGAAACGTCACTGATGACGTAAAATTGAAGAAATTATTGGTGAGAGGTATAAGGCTGAAAAAGACAATTATCAAGAGAACAGTTACTTAACCCTTCCAAGATATGAAAGGGTAATCGTGACACACAATGCTATAAAAGGGGGCTTGTCCCTTTCAACTTTTATTATGTACATTACTAATATGTAAGTTAGGTAAAGTTGTTTTGTTTCTATTAGAGTAAATAGTACTTTAGATAAGGTTAGAAGTTAGTACCTTATCTTTGCATAATGTAAAAATCATAAAGTATTATTCTCTAGAGACTTCCTCTTCACCTATAAAAGGAAGCTCTCATCACGTTTGTAAATACACTACTACTCATCACTCTTCATATGCAATCAAATATAATATATCTTTTTCAACATGCTTAGTATCAATTTCCAACACTAAATTCCTTATTCCTTATTCCTTATTCCTATTGCTCTCAAAAGGTATGAGTTTTTAAGCAATTAGTTTAACTTGTTTATGTATGTTTATTTTTATTACTAGTATTAATTCATGTTTATCTCACAATCAAAAGACGTAAATCCTGTTTGAACCGAATGTGTTATAGTCTAAAGAAATAATCCGATAGGAAAAATCCATAAGGGAAAATAGTGCCGCTAGGATGAGGTTCTTAGACAATAAGGAACATTGACGCAGAGGTTGTCTCTGGAAGAAACTCTGTGGAAGTAGGTTAGGGATGAAAAGGTGAGATTTTTAGATAAACAAGGACAATTTACTAGTGATAAGAATAAACATAAATAAATAAGTTTAACAAGTGTGAAGAACTCATACCTCAAGAGAAAGAAGCAATAGGAAGAAGGAATATTAATATAAAACAAAAACACCCTCCACTCAAAAGAAAATAAACTTACATTATGGAAATCGAAAATAAAAATTCTAATTTCACAACACAGAGGTATTTTTCAAATTATTTTGGATTTGATTATTCTGAACTTACCTCCACCAAACAATTATCAGGACTCGTGTTTATCCAAAATTTTGATGAAAAAATAACATATTTACTTCAGGCATTCCCATACCCTGATCTAGTTAAAATTATTCTTAAAAAAATAAAATTTTCTTATTTTCAAGAAAAATAATATTAGAGACATTACAAGACATAATAGAAAAAGATTGAAGAACAGGAATTGAAATGTCTAGTCAGTAATTTAAATGAATTCACTTCCACTTCACTTCATTTAGATTTTTTTGAAGGACATTTTTATGGAGATCATTCACAGGTATACTACAGAATGAGAAACCATAGAAAAATTCAACCAAGAATAACTATAAATTTTAGGAGGTTTAATCCAACAAATTCTGACGGTTCTATAAATTTTGATGAAGATGGATATGAAAAAGATTAAATTCCCTGCACATAACTCTGATCAGATGAATCCTCTAATAGGATTCACGTCTATTAATTTATTGAGGGTATTAAAATTAGGAGTTATGGGGTTTAACATTTGTATTGTTAAACCCAATCTCTTATAAAAAGAACCTTCTAATCGAATATGGGGGTGTATTTTAGAGGAATTCTTTTGAGCCCAATTTGAGCCCATTTAGAGTTTTGCTTGAGATCTTTTAAGTTTTTAACTAAGTATTAGTCTTTATTAATTTATTTATATATTTAAAATTTATTAAGTTAATTATTTTGTTTTAGTTAATTAGAGTTATTAGTTAACCAATTATTAAATTAAGTAATATTATTCTTTATGGTATAATTTATAGTATTGTTATTTTAAACTATGGTTATTAGGTCATTATTATTATTCTAATCAATAGAAACTTATATAATAAAAAATACTCTTTTTATCTAGTAATTAGGTTTTTAAATTACAAGTTGATCCATCTCTTTGTTAATTTATATTTAGTTATTTAAATTATTATTATTATTAATTATTATTTATTAATTATTATTTTTATTAATTATTATTATTTTTTGAGAATGTTGACCGAAGTCAACTAGGGCAAAACCTTGTTCATCTTCTTCTTCTTCTTCCAGTTGAGGCCACCATCACTATCTCACAAACACTAATTTGTAGAATTCAAGCCCAAGTCCATAAAGATCAAAACAAAATACACACAAAATGAGATATTTTATTTAGTTTATGAATCATTACAACAAATCAAAATTTCTAAACAAAAATCAAATCAAAACCTAAGACTAAAACAAATCTCTAATTAAATCAAATATATTACAATCAATTACAAAGCAAATCTAATTTATAAAAATTAAATCAAAGATTGAATCACATCAAACATAATCAAATCCAATTTTATTAACAAATCAAATATATTACAATCAAATCTAATTTACAACAAATTGAATCATTCCTAATATGAATTAACCCTAAAGCTATAAATAAGAAACCTAAGTCTACAGAAAAAGGGATGAAGAAGAAACCCTAATCTAAAAGACGGAGAAAGAAAGATCGGAGAAGGGTGTTGAAGCGCGAAGCCTTCAACCTTGCGCCGACACTTGCAAAATTTCAAAATATTAAAAAGGGTTGTATGCCATATAATATACTTTTAACGTCTTCACAATATGCGTTACACAAAACTGCGACAATTACCAAACTGCGTACGATAATTTAAAATACACTTCAACATACAAACTTCGATGGCATACAACCTCTAAAAAAACACCAACATGCCCCGAACTACGTAGACTCTGATCCTCCGTAAGGAGGTATGTAGGCACTTGGTAGCAAGGCGAGTCCCCTTCCTTAACACTTCAATAGGTTTAAGGTTTGCCCTATTTAACTTTCTGTCACCTTTCTTTATTAGCCATAAACCATTACCTTAAAGTAAAACCTTAGGAAAGGGTTAAGGGTGCCTAACACCTTCCCTTGACTTGATTATAATAACTTATCCAGATCTCTAAACTTCGTAGGGTTTCCTATTCCCCTTGGCAGAATAGGTGGCGACTATAAAATCTAAATTTTTAGGGCAGGTTGCTACAGCTGGCGACTCTGCTGTGGATAAACAAAAGGCGAATTATTATGCTCCTATGTTTGGTTTAGGGTTTAGGTATATGGTTAATTATTAGGGTTTGGCTAATTTTTTAGGGTTAGGATTTTGGGTTAGGGTTTAGGTTTTAATTTTTTTCATTAAATATTTAATTTTCTCTTTTTTTATTTACAGTTCTTATTTATTTACAGCAATTTAAATAAATATCTGTTTAATTGAATATTTGTTTTTTTATTGTATTTTTGGGTTATATATAAATTGATGTTAAAACATAAGTGTGGGAATTATCTTTAAGACCAGAGGAAACTTGCATCGCCTACGAGTCTTAATGATAATTCCACTCAGAGTGGGTTGAATATTCGGAAATATCCAAAATGAGGCTTGACTTTGTTGAGGGCAGGACTGGGTATTTATCTGATCTCTCTGGGAACCTACCCCTAAAACTCGAACCTCATGGGCAAGTGAGTTGTTCTAAAATCCAAAGAGACAAAAAGTCTCGTAGGCTACGAACGGCCCCATGAGACCTTTTAGAACATACCAATGGGAAAGGTAGACTCCCTAAACTGTTGCGTCGAACCTATGAACTTAGGGTTTATGTGCTTATGTCTTTAATCATATACTTTTATTATTTTTATATCATATAATTGGTTGCATTCATCATTCATCATGTGCATTTCTTCATCATGTCTTATCTACAGGAATAAAAAAAAAGGGGTTTTTAAAAAATAAATAAATAAATAAATAAATAAATATGGATAAGACATGAACATAAACATAGCATTCATGACATGCATATCATTTCAAATCGTTTTTTAAAAAAAAACATTAAAAGGAGGAAATTGTCTTTATCTCCAGTCACGTCATTGAAGAAGATAACCAAGCAACCATGCCGCCATACCAAACTAGGTCTCAAAGAAAGAAAGCAATGGAACAACTAGAGCAGAATCAAGCCGCCCTTCGTGAAGAAGTGACCCAACTGAAGGGTATTGTGGAGGAAATTAAGGGAGGGATGACCCAAATGCTGAGTTTCATGAAGGAATTCATGGATAAACAAGAAAAGGGTAAGGAAACTCAAAATCAGTCCGAGGATACACCAGATGATGGTAACCCGTTGTTAGGATACATTCCAAGTATTGATCCTCACAGAATGAATGCCCGCTCTTCCAAAAGAGCCATCCGATCCCATGAGGAAGGAGAGACTTCTCAGGAAGGATTCATCCCTATTGCACAGAAGGAAGGGGTATCCCGCACAGTTCGCATTCCTGCCAACAATCCTCCTAAAGAGGATGATTACTTGGATCTGCAGTATGGAAATGTGGATAATATAAACCAGGTGCCTCCACACAAGCAAACTTCCCCTAACTCTGGAGGAGATTCTAAGGACAGTGGACAAGTTAAGGCATTAGAGGAAAGGCTAAAGGCAATATAAGGGTACTATGTCTTTGATGTGGATACCTTCGAACTGAGCTTGGTCCCAGACTTGACCATCCCACATAAGTTTAACGTTCCTAACTTTGAAAAATACAAAGGACTCACATTCCCGAGAAATCACTTACGCATGTATGTACGAAAAATGGCTGCATACGCCCAGGACCAAAAGCTAATGATACACTTCTTCCAAGATAGCTTAAGTGGAGCGTCTGTTGATTGGTACATGCAGTTGGAAAAGTCCTATATCCAAAGCTGGAATGACCTTGCTAATACATTCTTAAAGCAATATAAGTACAACTTGGATATGGCGCCCAACCGGCTGCAACAACAAAATCTATCATAGAAGAAGGATGAAGCATTCAAGGAATATGCACAAAGATGGCGAGAGATGGATTCTCGAGTCCAACCTCCCTTGCTGGAGAAAGAACTGGTAGACATGTTTATGGGCACCTTGCAAGGACCATACTACAATAAGATGGTCGAAAGCGTATCTTCAGGATTCTCAAATTTGGTGGTTATTGGTGAAAGGATTGAAAATGGGATTAAGAACGGAAAGATACAAGGGGCATCCTCAGGTTCTTATCACTCAAAGAGGCTCACCCCAATCTTCGCAATGAAGAAGGAAGGGGAGACCAATGCAGTAGTGCATCAAGAACCTAGACCTCCTATGTCATTTCCACAACAGCTGAACAGGTTTCAAAGCCCTCAAAGGAAATTTGATCCTTTTCCTACATCTAAGAGCGAAATAATAAGATACTTGATAAGCGAGTCATTGGTAGAGATCAAACCATTGAACCTCCTCCTCCAGGGAAGGTTCTACCCAGATACAATGCCAACGAAAGGTGCGAATACCATGCTAATTCCCCTGAACACACAGTGGAAAAATGTTGGGCCTTCAGGCATAAAGTTCAGGATCTAATAGAGACAGGGGCAATTTCCTTTGATAAACCCAACGTGAAGACGAATCCTATGCCTCACCATGATGGGGCAGTCAATGCAATAGAGGTCGTTACCAAGCAAGAGTTGGTTCAACAAAGAAGTTCCCCATAGATGCACTTAAGAGGTGAAAATTCTAATAAAACTCGCTCGATGTCAACCTGGATGCTATGACATCCACACTTATGCAGCACAGACAGTAATAAGAATACAACATAAAAATAATAAAGAACACACAAAAATGTTTACCCAGTTCGGTTCAAACAACCTACTCTGGGGGCTACCAAGCCAGGGATGAAGTCCACTATCAGTAGTATCAATTCAAAGCTAAACTCGCCCGTTTATAACTTCTCACTTAATCACTACCCAATGAGCCTTCTACCTAGGTTCTACCAAGATATGGAATATCTCCATTCCACTCCCCTTCAATCACAGCAGTGATTACACATAAACAATAAACAATTACAGATAGAAGACACTCTTCAAAAACACACCTTGATCTGCTTAAAAGCTTCAATCAAGAGACACACACTCATGCTTAAAAGCTTATAGTGACATTACAAAAACACAAACTAATTCCAATGCAATCATCAAGGACAATTGCATGGATCACACGAGACAGTTACAGAGCAACCGTTCTTCACAATACACAATCTTTTGTCTATGTTCCAAACTAGGATTGCAGTCCTTTTTATATGCAGTCTTGGGCCTTGGGCTTTTTAAGAAACACATTAGGGTTAAAAAAGTTAACCTAATTCACACGCCAACTGTCTGTTACAAATTGTGCTCTCAACAGGATGTTTTGGACGAAATAGCAGCACTCAATAATATGTTTCCTAAACTGATAATTAGGATAAATCTGGAAACATATTTAATAAAAAATAACAGCTCCTGCTGTCACACACGGATGTCATGACATCGATCATGACATTCACTACAAAAACTGTATTAGCTTCACACATATGCAACCTGCATAAAACAATACCAACTAGGTATGTTTTACCAAAAATGCAGCCAACATGAAAACACCTTCAAGAGGTATCTACTTATAAAGGGGTCCATCTTAGAACATAACGAAGCTTTTAAAGACACTCTGCAAAGGCTCATGGATCAAGGGTTGATTCAACTAAAGGAACACTCTGAGGAGGAATATGTAGCTATGGTGGATAGAAACGAGCCATTGGTGATACCTATCCAAGGGACAAGGAAGCCATTAATCATCCCATGCTCTAAACCACCGTTGTGGATACCTGCACAAGAGCATACTAAGGTGATCCCGACCAACAAGAATAGAGCTCCATATCCTTTGGACAAAATGAAAACAGTGCCCGGGGAATACAATTCCGGTTCTAATAATTCAGTGTCTAATATCTTAGGACCTGGAGGCATGACCCATAGTGGTCGCATGTTCAAAACTGCGCAGGCACAACCAAAGCCTAATGAAAACTCGACACAAACGAGTGATCATGCTGCGGTAGGATCAAATGTTGAGATTCCTAAGGATAAAGAAGTCACTAATATGGATGCCGAGGAATAACTTTGATCAAGAAAAGTGATTATAGGGTGGTAGATCAGTTACAACAGACGCCATCCAAAATATCACTCCTATCACTACTAGTAAACTCTGAGAAGCATCGAGACGCCTTGATGAAGATTCTAAATGTCGCCCACGTAACTAAGGACATCACTGTAAATCAATTTGATGGGATGGTGGCTAATCTCACCGCTGGGGCATGTCTTGGGTTTAGTGACCATGAGTTACCTCCGCAAGGAAAAGCGTACAACAAAGCCTTGCACATCTCTATACAATGCGGGAAAGCTCATCTATCAAGGGTTTGATTGATACAGGTTCGTCACTAAATGTGATGCCAAAAGCAACCCTCGAAAAGATAACCCTGGAAGGTCTTGTTGTCAGACTAATCCGTCTAGTGGTTAAAGCCTTCGATGGATCACAAAGTCTAGTGTTTGGAGAAGTAGACCTACCTGTTGTAGTTGCTCCTCATACCTTCTATATCAACTTCCAAGTGATGGAGATAGAGCCAGCTTACACACGCCTACTGGGCATCCTTGGATTCGCGCAGTTGGGGCAATCACATCTACTCTTTATCAGAAAATAAAATTTGTGGATGGAAATTCCATAGTAAATGTCAATGGAGAGGAAGATATATTTGTCAGCAACTTGGTTTCATACAAATATATCGAGGCTGGAGAAGGGGCATTAGAAATTGCGTTCCAAGCGTTAGAGATTGCAACTGCAGTCACACTACCCGTGGAGAAAATACGAAGGGCGTAACATCTTGGAGAGACCTATAAGACATGAATGTGGAAGGCTGGGGCAAAGTGCCGGAAATCCTGGAGAAGAAGGATCGCTTAGGGTTAGGATATCCACCGTCGAAAATCACAAGCGTTGCGAAGGAGGAACAACGATTCCCCCCGATTATGCAGACTTTCGTGATAGGAGAGTACGAACACGTAGCTATGATATCCAACATGGACTCTAAGGAGGGAACATCTAACTTCATCCGAAGGGTCAGATCAGGAGAGAAGCACCAGAACTGGACGAGCCTGGGGATACCGGAGATAGTTTTTGTTTCAAAGTAATTTGCTTCTGTTTTATTTTCCAATAAAGACAATAACGCTCGTGCCTCGCCCGAAGCACAAAATTGGTTGTAAGGGCCCCATTTCTTTTCAAATTTAAGGTTTATCAATAAAATTGTTTTTTCGTTTGGTATTGAAAAAAAGTCTTGTCTATTCTTGCATTTATTTCTTTTCAAAATGACAAATAAACTTTTTCACAAAAACACATCCATATCTGCATACTAAAAACAAAACATAAAACATGTGTAGATCATATTCTAATACTACCGATAATAATATTGTTGAAACTCAATATAAACTCGAGGCTATCACTAATCAGTCCGAGGAAGACGATGAACTTCCGAAAGAATTGTCAAGGTTAATAGACAGAGAATCCAAAAGATGCTCCCTTATCAGAAGGCAATTGACACCGTAAACTTGGGTATGGACAAAGAACCCAGAGAAATCAAGATTGGGGAAACACTGAAAGAGGACGTGAAAGAAACACTAATCAAGCTCCTCCACGAGTACGCAGAAATATTTGCTTGGTCATACTGTGACATGCCAGGGTTGGATACGGATATCGTTGTACATAGATTACCACTCAAAGAAGGATGTGCACGAGTCAGACAAAATTGTAGGAGAGTTCGTCCTGACATGGATAACAAAATCCGAGAAGAGGTACTCAAACAGTTTGACGCAGGGTTTCTTGCCGTGGTTGACTATCCACCATGGATTGCTAACATAGTGCCAGTTCCTAAGAAAGACGGGAAAGTACGCATGTGTGTGGATTATAGAGATCTGAACAAAGCAAGTCCAAAAGACGACTTTCCACTACCGCGCATAGATGTGTTGGTGGACAATATAGCACAAGCTTTGGTTTTCTCCTTCATGGATGGGTTCTCTGGGTATAATCAAATTAAAATAGCTTCGGAAGATATGGAGAAGACAACCTTTATGACATCCTGGGGCACCTTCTGCTACAAGGTAATGCCTTTTGGATTACGAAATGCAGGGGCAACATATCAACGAGCCATGGTCACACTGTTCCATGACATGATCCACAAGGAGGTCGAAGTATACGTGGATGATATGATTGCTAAGTCCTGTACCGAGGAAGATCATATTACACACCTGCAGAAATTGTTTGAGCGCTTGAAGAAGTTCAAGCTGAGGTTAAACCCGAACAAGTGTACATTTGGTGTGAGGTCAGGAAAGCTATTGGGATTCATTGTGAGCCAGCGAGGCATAGAAGTAGATCCCGACAAGGTGAAGGCTATACAAGAAATGCCTTCCCCAAAGACCAAAAAAGAGGTTCGTGGGTTCTTGGGTAGGTTAAACTACATCTCAAGGCTCATCTCACATCTGACAGCCACATGTGAGCCTATATTCAAGTTACTAAGGAAAGATCAGCCGATCAAATGGAGTGACGATTGTCAAGTAGCCTTCAAAGCTATAAAGAGATACTTACAAAATCCACTGATTCTCATACCTCCCGTGCCAGGGAGACCACTATTCATGTATCTCACAGTTCTTGAAAGGTCTATGGGATGTGTATTGGGACAACAGGATGAAACAGGCAGAAAAGAGCATGCTATTAACTATCTTAGCAAGAAATTCACGGATTGAGAATCTCGATATTCACCATTGGAAAAGACATGTTGTGCCCTAGCATGGGCCTCCAAACGTCTACGGCAATATATGCTGACACATTCCTCATGGTTGAAATCTAGGATGGATCCTTTGAAATACGTGTTCGAAAAGCGGGCTCTCACAGGAAGAATTACAAGCTGGCAAATGTTACTGTTAGAATATGATATACAATATGTCACTCAGAAAGCAATAAAAGGGAGTGTATTGGCAGAACATCTTGCCCACCAACCCCTCGAAGAATACCAATCTATGAAATTCGACTTTCCTGACGAGGACATCATGGTGATAAGGGACTACGAAATACCAGGACCTGACGAAGGACCTGAACCAAGGGAAATATGGACACTTACGTTCGATGGGGCCTCAAATGCACTAGGACATGGTATAAGAGCAGTCTTGACATCTCCTGACAATCATCACTTACCTTTCACTGCGAGATTATGCTTCGACTACACCAACAATATCGCAGAATACGAAGCATGCATGTTGGGGTTAGAAGTTGCGATTGATCTAAGGATTAAACTGCTCGAGGTGTATGGGGATTCAGCACTGGTGATTCACCAAGTCAATAAAGAATGGGATACTCGAGATGCAAAGTTAACCCCATATTGGGACCTCATACTAGAGTTAATGGCTGAATTTGAAACAGTTACTTTCACTCACATCTCAAGGGAAGAAAATCAAATGGCTGATGCACTGGCAACACTTTTCTCCATGTTCAAAGTAAATTGGCCGAACCATGAACCACGAATAACGGTTAGACACTTTGATGAGCCTGCCTATTGTCTCACAATCGAGGAGCAGCCTGATAACAAACCATGGTTCCATGATATCAAAAGGTACCTGGAGAAACAAGAATACCCGGAGAATGCCTCTACGATTGACAAAAAGACACTAAGGAAATTGTCAGCCAAGTTCTTCCTGAGTGGAGACATCCTATACAAACGAAATCATGACTTAGTATTGCTGAGGTGTGTGGATAAAAATGAGGCCAAGGAGATTATCAAAGAGGTACGTGAAGGAACCTTCGGAACCCATGCAAATGGACATTCAATGGCGAGAAAAATACTACGAGTAGGATATTACTGGTTGACAATGGAAGCTGACTGTTTCCAATATGAAAGAACATGTCACAAATGCCAAATATACACTGACAAAATACATATGCCGCCTAATCCGTTGAACGTTCTAAGTTCACCGTGGCCGTTTGCATTGCAGGGGATTGACATGATAGGGATGATTGACTCGAAAGCTTCTATTGGACACCGATTCATATTGGTGACATAGATTACTTTACCAAATGGGTTGAAGCCGCTTCTTACACCAACGTGACAAGACAAGTAGTCATCTGGTTCATTAAGCATAACATCATCTGCCGGTATGGGGTTCCAAACAGGATCATCACCGACAACGGGTCAAATCTAAATAACAACATGATGAAGGAGCTGTGCGAGGATTTCAAGATCGAACATCACAATTCTTCACCATACAGGCCTAAAATGGATGGCGCTGTCGAAGCTGCTAATAAGAACATCAAAAATATAATACAAAAGATGGTGAAAACATACTAGGACTGGCACGAAATGCTTCCATTCGCCCTACACGGCTACAGAACCTCGGTACGCACATCCACAAGAGCAACACCATTTTCCTTGGTTTACGGTATGGAAATAGTTATCCCTATCGAAGTGGAGATTCCTTCATTACGAGTCCTGGCGGACACAAATTTAGAAGAATCGGAATGGGTAAAAACCCGTTTTGATCAGCTTAATCTCATTGAAGAAAAGCGACTGACGGCTTTGTGTCACAGGCAACTCTATCAGAAAAGGATGAAAAAGGAGTTCGATAAAAAGGTCCATCCTCGAACTTTCAAATAAGGGGATGTTGTTCTTAAGAAAATTCTACTACCTCGACTTGATGCCCGTGGAAAATGGACACCCAACTACGAAGGTCCATATGTCATAAAAACAGTATTCTTAGGAGGAGCACTTGTCCTCACTACAATGGACGGGGATGAATTACCGCACCTAATCAATTCCGATGCGATCAAGAAATATTATGCCTAACAAAGGCAGGATCATAGGCTATGAACCGAAGACGAACTACAAAGGATAAGGATTCGTGCAATTATTCACTTTTAAAGGCAAAGGATTACTGGGACCCTCGAGAACAAAGGAGTAACGACAATATTAATATCATTTCTATTTGTCACTTTCTTGTCACATCTTGTACATTCACCAATTTAAGGCAATATCAATAAAGTTTTCTTTTCTTCATACCGCGCTTTCCCGTTAATTCAACACCATTTGCAAAGGACAAAATTTTCATAAACTTTATACGGAATTTTTTATGGGGAACTTACAAAACAAATTTTCAACACAAAAGCAACGAAACGAAACTGCGAAAAATCTCCGGAGGATAACATACGCCCTATGTCGTGATCACTTTGATCTATCACGACCCTTTTACGAAGGATATTTTGCACTCACAAAAACATTATCAACAGATCATTCAAATACAATCCGAACTAGGATTTATTCTAAATGACATCTCACACATCTCAAAACGTCTGGACAATTCCAAAGTAAAAGGATACCAAGGGATTGGTTCAGGACCTAACGGTCTAAAAGGAGACTAGAACCCGAAGTTCCGCTCAGAAACATTCTACGCATAAACATTACAAACCCGCATAAGCAAAGCCGTGGCACAAGGCCAAGCAGGGTTTAAAAAATTCAATGGGCCATGAGGAGATAACTTTGGGATCATCATACATACATACGCATTAGCATACATACATGCAACATTTATACTCGACATCCAGTTGTCATACCCCAAAATTTGCCCATTACATTTTTACTTTCAAGCTCATACAAGTATCAAAAGCTCAAGACTTGACTAAGGAGAAAGGATGTATCAAGGCCTCAAGTAAGCTTCATATGATCTATTAGGATTCAAATCATCTCCACGACAAGTTTCAAGCCTCAGTTTACAAGATTGCTCAGTCAAATGCTCAAATGGTCAACAATCGATCAGTTTGACCTAAAAGTCAACTATGGTCAAATCATAGTCAAAATTCCTGATTTTTTTGTCAACATCAAGATTTGATCATGATTCATCAAGGAAAGTTCAGAAATCAATAAAACTCACAGTTTCTAAATTAGGGTTTTATAGGAGAAAGTCAACTGAACTTTGACTAGCCATAAGTATCTCATGCTTCATCAAAAAATTCTCATCCAAAGCTCACCTTGAAGTAAATTCAATTCTCTACAACTTTGTGTCTCACATGACTTGGCAAAAAATGCTTCATTCGAGAGGTATGAGCCAAAACATTACAGGTCCTTTTAAAAGTCAACCAAAGGTTATCTTTTTCAAAAGCTTCGTACATGAGCATGGAAACTTCAATTGAGATGAAACAAAAAGGGTCATTTAGAGGACACTCTTAGATTTCTAAAATGATCAAGAACATCTTCATATGACCAAAATTGAGAGAGATACGCATGGTTGAAGTTGAGAAATTTTCAAGAGATGCATGAAACTCTAAATCGCCAATTTTGGATTTTTAAGCTAATGGGCCTAGGTTTTAGACTTCAAACATATGCATGACCCAAATAAAGACCTCTAAAACCATTCTCATATTTTTGGAATTTTTATTTATATTTATTTGAAGTTTATTCAATTAAATGTAAAATAAATTAAGAAAAATACCAAAAATAATGAATTAAATCATGGGGCTTTGTTTTGGATCATATAAAGGCCCAAGAAACATCTTGAGAGCCAAGGAATTTTGTGTGTTCTTGATTTGTAATTTTATTTTATTTATTTCTTGATTTTATTCAAATTAAATCAAGGAAAAATAAATAAAAATCAAACTGGTGCGTGATTTGATTTTTTTCAATCACAAAATCATTCTTAAAACTCAAATAAATCAAATATGGTGATTGGAAAGAGATTGAAACAAAAATAGCAAGATTTCACATAAATTTTCAATCAAATCTTTTCAATTTTTTTTCTCTCCATTCAATTTGATTTCCAGGCAAGATTTTTTACCCTAATTCACACCCTTATATATACCTCATGACATGCACAATAGAGGGGGACGAAAATTGGCCAAGGGTGGTAGGCTTTCCATGTTGCAAAATTTCAAGAAAGGTAGGGCATAATCAAGATCGCGTTTCTGTGAATTGAAGGTGATCCCACGTATCCTATCGTCATCTTGAACGTCCCAGGAAGGTAACCACGTTGCTACCAAGTCTCCAAGCACGTTCATACACCATCTTCATCATCCCGGTTTGCATAATAGTTCTCAAACAATAAATTTCTAATTCATGCGATTTAAATAATTTTTACGTATACATACTTGTTCATAATAATGTTTAGAGGTGTGTGGAACTGTTTTTCTTGAGGTTTGACGCAGGTATGGACGTCAACCATTGTTAGCTCGTTAAGAACATAAGTTTCATTCTTCATGATATGGACCGTTTCTGAACAAAATAATACCACCATTGAACTCAGGGCGGCTAGTTTAGATAGTCTAGGCAATTGTTTCATGTTGTTAACGTGTTATTGTCGAGTTTCCATATTGCAAAAAAAAAACAAAGAAAATTCCGCAGGTATACTCGCAGCGAAAGCCATAACAAAATCCGCAGGATATTATGAGGAAAAAGATGAATAGTTCTTGGACCAATTGACCACACGCGTGGCTTGCATTGGTTGGACAGTAAAAGATACTCTATCTCTCTCCACCCGTGGACACACATCATTAGCCAGTCAAAAAGCCAGAACCACTCTCCCCGCTTCCTATTGGTCACACGCAGTTCTGAGTGGGCCCGGTTTGACTTCTTTTTGATTTTTTTTAATTAATAGTGTTTTGTTTTATATTAATTGATGATGAGAGAATTAACGACTTATTAATGCATCTTAATTGGCAGAGAAGAAACAATGCTATCCCCAACGACCTGGGTTTGAACCCAAGCGTTTTTTGTAACACCCTTCTAAACCCCGCGGCAATTAAATAAAAATTTCAGAGTAAACATGAAAACAAGGGTGCAACAATTTAAAATAAATCAATTTATCATAAATCAATTGTCATGTTACACTTAGGAACAATTCATCAAATTATCATAATCATGTTTCTACACAGCGGAACATTCTCCAACGGATAAGCATAACATCATCTATGCAATATCCCACAAAATAAACCCAAAACAAATAGATAGAGTTATAATCAAAACTCTATACTAGCGTTCCCCTAGTGTTACAATATCAGAGCATGACACCGACTCGAACTAATGAACTAGCCTAACAGCTATCCTCATCAAAAATCAGGCCGCTACACTTCAATCTGAAAATGATCAATAGTAAGGGTGAGTCTCATTCGCAATTAAACAATGTTATCAGTTCATAAACAATAGAACATGAACAGTATAATATTCGACCAATAGCAAATACATTCAGATTATATACACATCCACAAAACAATAGTAATTTAAAGACATAATATTATAACATCGGACAACCTTCCATTCATGTTATAATCATTCATACACCTAATGCAATGCAACTATATGCATGTGGTACCAATCATGGGACGAACCCATCTCACCGGTCCACCATTATCAAAAATACAACTACTTCTCTCACTAATTCCACACAATGGGAATTAGCTACCACTGATCCTTCTCGATATGGATACATCCAACATAATGATTATGAATGCATGCATCATCTACGGCATGCTAACCATCAACATCAATCCAAATAAATTCATAATCATCGTTAACCACACACATAGGATAATCAATTCACAACCAAATGATATTAATCACAACATAATATATTCTCAGCACCTCAATATATTATCACCACAGAAATACCGATAAAGATGAACAACATCATCAAAACCAACTCACCAACATAACACCAAATAGTGAATTCATATTTTAACATCATTCAACAATCATGTATTACTTACATCACACCAAACACAACATCAATATAGCAAATACATTGCCGCAACGCCACCGCATAATTGCAATTATCACTTATGCATACAAGTATAATTCACCACCAAAAATACCGGGTTTTTAAAATAAAATCGAGCCAATGCTCTTTAATCTATTTTATTAGATAGGAAATTAAATTATTGACTCTACGCCCAAAACGGCACCCAAAACGGACTTACGGTTCAAAAGATATGAATTTTTGAAAATAAATATTTTTTGTAAAAGCTGCAACGTAACGGGTTACGAAAATAGCGTAATGGGTTACGCCTAATAAAAATCATTTATTTTTCAAAAAGGCTTCAGCGTAACAGGTGACAGAAAAATCGTAACGGGTTACGAAGAACAAATTTTCAAAAACAGCTTCAGTGTAATCGGTTACAAGGAATGCCGTAACCGGTTACGCTTGACATAACTCTATTTGCTATTATTTTTTCTTGACCGTAACCGGTTACGAACAACACCGTAACCGGTTACGAACTCGTAACCAACCCAAAAACCTCATTTTTCACAACCGTAACCGGTTACAAGCCCGACCGTAACCAGTTACATCAACCTGCAACAGCAAAAAAAGCACTTTTGCCAGAAACTTATTTCCATCCAAACACAAACCAAATCGAGTCATTTCGACTATGCACGAAAAACAAAATGAATTCACAGTTAATACATGTTATTTCATGCCTCAACAACACATCCAAACATAATCAAACATCACAAACATGCATTTACGCATAATTTATCAAGTTGAACCTAAATGTCAAAACCCCAACCTAGAACATACTTCTCTATTGAGTCAATACCATACAATTCTCAATCCTATCATCTACAACCCGATAATAGAGGTTAATCGGAAGAGGGGTACTCTTCCGTAAGCCCGTAAGCCCTTTTTCTTCAAATTCAGCAAGAATCTCCAATCTTCAAACTCATTTATCTCCATCATTAAGAACTTTCCTGACACGAATTAATATATCAAATCGAAGGAAATTTTGTGTAGAATCCGAATCTTCAAGAATTACCTGATTTGGAGCTACAAGCGGAAAGTTATGACTCATTTTGCGAGGGTTGCACCATGAATACGAAAATGACTTTTGTATATGAGTTCTTCTTCTCTCCCTCTTAGGTTTTCCTCCTCTATTTCTCAATTTCCTCTTATTTCCTTGTTTTATGAAAACATAATATAATTTAGTAATGGGCTCAACAACTTAACACCCCCTCATTACTAAATACCACATTTGGCCCAAAGACCAATATTCTATAATTCCTCCAATTAGTTCAACGAAAATACTAAATAATTCTAAATAATAATTTAATTTCCGATTAAATTAAAATTAGAAAATATTGGGCGTTACATTTTACACATTTTTCTTTGAATTTCCTCACTTACAGATCCAACGCAGCATCTCCACACAAGCCTACCATACGCCTTCAGGCATTCACCGTCAGATTTACCCATGACTGGATCCAATGCATCAGAAGAGAGAGGCGCACCGTGAACACTTAGAATACATCCAAACGCAATTAGGCGCCCAGGTTTTTTGTTATTTATTGTTTTCATTGTTTTTTTTAAGCTAGCTATTCTCTATTTTTATTTTGTTAACTAATTTAAATTAGTTTAATTAGCTAATAACCAATGGACAAATTAGAATTAGGATCTATTTAATTTATTAATTAATTCTTTCTTTGATTTAATAAAATTAGGATTAGTATTTAATTATTAATTTAGATTTTAATTTAATTAATCTAATTTTAGATTTAATATTAGGTTGATCATTTTAATTAGGTTAATAATATAATTTAATTTAGGGTAATAATTAACTTAATGTAGGATTAATTTAATTTAGTTAATTTAGGTTATGGTCAATTTATTAATTGTTTTGATCAAATTAATCGATTACGATGATTAATAATAAATTATTCAATTTACAATTCCCCTTAAACAATTTTAAATAATCTAATCCAAAACAAATTAATTTGCTAAGGGTTTTAACCGAATAAATTAGTTACGATAATTAGTAATTCTTCATTAATTTGTTAATTATGTTGATCAAATCAATTGATCAACGCGATTAACAAAACTTCAAAATATTAAAAAGGGTTGTATGCCACGTAATAATTCATTAACATCTCACAAACTGCGAATTACACAAAACTGCGACTATTACCAAACTGCGTACGGTAATGTAAAACGCACTTCAACATACAAATTACAAAGGCGTACAACCTCTAAAAAACACAAACATACTACGAACTACGTAGACTCTGATCCTCCATAAGGAGGTACGTAGGCACTTGGCAACAAGGCGAGTCCCCTTCCCCAAAATTCCAATTAGGTTCGAATCTTACCGTTCACCCTTGAAAGCATAAACCTTTCCTTAACATTTTTAGCCAACACCATTACCTTAGACAAAACCTTAGGAAAGGGTTAAGGGTGCCTAACACCTTCCCTTGACCTGATTATTATAACTTACCCAGAATTCTCTAAAACTTCGTGGGGTTTCCTATTCGCCCTGGCAAAATAGGTGGCGACTCTAAAAATCTAAATTTTTTAGGGCAGGTTGCTACACCAGTGATCATACTTTCAAACATTACTCATATACAAATGGTACATACATTCACATTGCACAATCACATGCATGTACATGGTTCATACGCATTTACAATACAACCTTTTACACAAGTATTCTTGCTAGCACAATAACAAGTTAATCTTTTTACACAGGTGATCTTGCTAGCACTATAGCAAGTAAATCTTTTTACACAGGTGATCTTGCTAGCACTATAGCAAGTTAATCTTTTTACGCAGGTGATCTTGCTAGCACTCTAGCAAGTAAATCTTCTTACACGGGTGATCTTGCTAGCACTATAGCAAGAATATCTTTTACGCAGGCAAACTTGCTAGAACCATAGCAGGTAATCCCTTTTACGCAAGTAAGCTTGTTAGAACCATAGCAAGTAATCCCTTTTGTGCAGGTATACTAGTTAGGACTATAACAGGGGATCCCTTCCTCATCTAGGATGTACACAAGGGCTTACTAGAACTATAGTAAATCCTTCCCTTTACACAAACTACGAATCCTTACTAGAACTATAGTAAGTGAATTGTTTACAAACTGCGAAGCCTTGCTAGTACTATAGCAAGTGGACCATCTTCTACACAATGAGCTGTGAGTCTTCTCTATGTAAGTCTCAGGCTTTGGCGGGACGATTCTCTTCTTTCACAATCCAGTACAAGGTAAATTTAGGGGTCTTCCATTATTTAATAACTCTTCGATCCGAAAAGCGTGAGACCTGCGTATTCTCACGCCATCCGATCCAAGATAATTAAATAGGGGCTGCTGTCATGCCCCAAAATTTACCCGATACGATTCACGTCTATTAAATTATTAAGGGTATAAAATTAGGATTTATGGGGTTTAACATTTGTATTGTTAAACCAAATCTCTTATAAAAAAAACCTTCTAATTGAATATGGGGGTGTATTTTAGAGGAATTCTTTTGAGCCCAATTTGAGCCTATTTAGAGTTTTGCTTGAGATCCTTTAAGTTTTTAACTAAGTATTAGTCTTTATTAATTAATTAATTTATTTAAAATTTATTAAGTTAATTATTTTGTTTTAGTTAATTAGAGTTATTAGTTAACCAATTTTTAAATTAAGTAATATTATTCATTATGGTATAATTTATAGTATTGTTATTTTAGATTATGCTTATTAGGTCATTATTATTATTCTAATCAATAGAAACTTATATAATAAAAAATACTCTTTTTATCTAGTAATTAGGTTTTTAAATAACAAGTTGATCCATCTCTTTGTTAATTTATATTTAGTTATTTAAATTATTATTATTATTATTTATTATTTATTAATTATTATTTTTATTAACTATTATTATTATTTTTTGAGAATGTTGACCGAAGTCAACTAGGGCAAAGCCCTGTTCATCTTCTTTTTCTTCCAGCTGCGGCCACCATCACTATCTCACAAACCTAATTTGTAGAATTCAAGCCCAAGTCCATAAAGATCAAAACAAAATACACACAAAATGAGATATTTTATTTAGTTTATGAATCATTACAACAAATCAAAATTTCTAAACGAAAAATAAAATCAAAACCTAAGACTAAAACAAATCTCTAATTAAATCAAATATATTACAATCAATTACAAAGCAAATCTAATTTATAAAAATCAAATCAAAGATTGAATCACATCAAACAGAATCAAATCCAATTTTATTAACAAATCAAATATATTACAATCAAATCTAATTTACAACAAATTGAATCATTCCTAATATGAATTAACCCTAAGGCTATAAATAAGAAACCTAAGTCTACAAAAAAAGGGATGAAGAAGAAACCCTAATTTAAAAGATGGAGAAAGAGAGATCGGAGAAGGGTGTTGAAGCGCAAAGTCTTCAACCTTGCGTCGACACCTGCAAGCAAAAAAGAAGAGGATTAATAAGGATATTGGAGCTTACATGATCCACAATTCAAGATAAAAGGTAACCCGAGACACTTAGCTTAGGTTTTTATGTCGAATGCATGTGTGTTTTGATGTTGGTTTCTGGAAATTTAGGGTTAGGGTTCTTCAACTTTGGGTAAGATTAACACCTCCTGGATTAATATTAAACAAAAAAATACACCTCCCGCGTTCTAGTTAAAAGAAAGAATAATTAATTGTTTTAAATTACATGATTAATTTTAAATAATTGTTATTTGGTTCGATTGTATTTAATAGTCGTGCTGATTAATAATATTTCTTTGGATAAAAAATATTCAAATTGATATTAATAATTGGATATAATTTTATATGCACACTTAAGGTTTAATTCGTTAATTGTTTTAATCGAATCAATCAATTACGATGATTAGCGACAAAAATTAATTTTTGTCAAGCTAATTTATATTAGGGTCAATTTATTAATTGTTTTAATCAAATAAATTGATTATGATGATTAATAATCAATTATTCAAATTTACTTTAATTTATTTAAACTAGTTCTATTTACTAAAAGTTTTAATCAATTCAATTGGTTACGATAATTAGTAATTCTTTACTAATTTGTTAATTATGTTGATCAAATTAATTGATCAACGCGATTAATAAAATTTCAAAATATTAAAAAGGGTTGTATGCCATATAATAAACTTTTAACATCTTCACAAACTGCGTTACACAAAACTGCGACAATTACCAAACTGCGTATGGTAATTTAAAATACACTTCAACATACGAACTTCAAAGGCATACAACCTCTAAAAAAACACCAACATACCCCGAACTACGTAGACTCTGATCCTCCATAGGGAGGTACGTAGGCACTTGGTAGCAAGGCGAGTCCCCTTCCCCAACACTTCAATAGGTTTAAGGTTTGCCCTATTTAACTTTCTGTCACCTTTCTTTATTAGCCATATACCATTACCTTAA
Organism: Vicia villosa; assembly: GCF_029867415.1. Classification (NCBI taxonomy): domain Eukaryota; kingdom Viridiplantae; phylum Streptophyta; class Magnoliopsida; order Fabales; family Fabaceae; genus Vicia; species Vicia villosa. The sequence goes on along the minus strand of NC_081183.1, from coordinate 112,131,146 downwards.
AATAAAACCTTAGGAAAGGGTTAAGGGTGCCTAACACCTTCCCTTGACCTGATTATAATAAATTATCCAAATCTCTAAACTTCATAGGGTTTCCTATTCGCCCTGGCAGAATAGGCGACGACTCTATAATCTAAATTTTTAGGGCAGGTTGCTACACAGCCATAAACGGAATCCAATATAAATTATCTCAAAACTTTTCTAGATAAGCAAGAAAAGAAATTAGAAATTTTAGAACAATTATTAAAATAAAATATAAATTACAATAAACAAATTTTAATGATCTTAAAGGAGAAGTTAAATAATAAAACTTCAATTAATGGGTCAGAAGAGTTAAAAGTATCTATAGATTCTTTAGCTGAAAAATTCTCACAAATAAGTATTGAAAGAAAAACAAGGAGTACTAGAACCAAAAACTTCTTAACTTATAACACAGAAGAAGTTAAAAAATATTTGAAAATATGAATCCTTTTATTGGCCAACCTAGAATAATAATGGATAAGGAGGCTAGCTCATCTAGGACCACCACTTTAAGCCAAACCCAAAACACTTCCTACTTAAATAAACTTTTAGATAGGAAAGAAAATAAACATGCTTATCAATTAGAACAAATTGTGGACACTAATAAAGACTTAGAAATTATGACAAATGACCATATTAATCTCTTAAGACCAACCCAACTATATAGGTATGGATTCCTTGAAAATAATTCAAGCTTAATTAGAACACATAGGTCAGAAATGCTAGAATTACTAGATGGTCATATTGAAGAATTTGGATTATTAACAAATGACAGTATAAATCAATTAAATAAAAAACAAATGAATTATGTACATTTAGGATTAATTACAACTGGTGTAAGAGGTTTAGTAATGAAACAAAATGGTGCCAAAATACTAATAGCCATACTAGATACTAGGTATCCAGAACTAAATAGACAAATTATGGGAGTAATTGAAGTAGACATGAATAATAACTGTGGAATCCATTATTTATGCCCAAACTTTACCATAGGAATTAAAGACTTAAAATACATTAAAATTCAAGTTCAGAGTAAAGGATTTAAAAAATTTAAGGGATCAAATGTTGTGATAGACATTATTTTTCTTTGAAAATTATCAACACATGTCTCGCCAAAATTTAAATTGAAAATTGATGATATGGTTAAAACAATTACATCAAGAGGAATTAGCTTTTTAGGTCCAAAACCAATTTCTCCTTCTCTTTTAGCTAGAGAGAAATGGAAAATTAAAAACAAGATTCCGACTGAAGCTGAAACATTAACACCTACAGAGGTTGTGACTTATACTACGAAAGATTGTTTAGCCTTAGATTTAAAAATTATGAAAAAACCCAAAAATCACCACAAGTTTGGTAAATTTGGGAAAACCATCAATTCAGACACCTCCCATGACTTCAGTAGAAGAAATGGGAATAAAAACATTTATTTTGTTACAAGAAGCCTTGGGCCAAATTTGTAACAACCAAATTATTCACAACGGAATCTCCACTGAATGGGAGTTTGTTTACAATAATTATAAACAATGCCAAAATATGTTTGAAGACTGCCCTGAAAATCAGGAGGGTGAATGTTGTTGTCAACTGGATTCTGCCATTAGGAAGGCAAGAATCTCTTTGCCAATTTTTAAAACCTTCAAATTTAGAGATTATCCTATATCATTAACTAATTTGCTTAAACATGGACTAATAAGTGTAATTAATGCTCCACCATTATATGACTTTAATCCATATTTTCCAGAATTCCTAGCAGACACATTATAAACCATAACTCAAGAATTTCCACAAAATGCGAAACTGGAAATAACATTGTTATATCCAGATTTTCACAATAACTGTCCGAGTCATCATTTAATTTGGCTATATTTCAAGAACTTGGATATTGAATTTGAAGAATTCCAAGTACAAAATTATGGTCCAAAGACCTTACACTTGAAAGACCTCCCACAGCAAATAGAAATAGCTAGAGCCAAAATAATTTCCAAAGACTTTGGGTGGTCCAAATAAAAAATGGACGAAAAGAATCTTCTAAGAGAAGATAAAACAGGGAAAATTTATTGTAATTCAGATATTACAAAAAAATTCTTTTTCCCTTTTAAAGTCAAACATTCAAGGCCGAAATTGGTAGAGGCATATAGGAGAAGAAGCACATCCCGGGGAAAAAGATCCGTATCCTCAGAATCCTCACAAGATAATCCTTTAATTATGTAAATTAAAAAAAAGGATACGTCATTGATGACGTAAAATTGAAGAAATTATTACCGACAGGTAAAAGGCTGAAAAAGACAAGGCTATGAAAGGGGGCCTGTCCCTTTCAACTTTTATCATATACATTACTAATAAGTAAGTTAGGTAAAGTTGTTTTGTTTGTATTAGAGTAAGTAGTACTTTAGATAAGGTTAGAAATTTAGTACCTTATCTTTGCATAATGTAAAAATAATAAAGTATTATTCTCTAGAGACTTCCTCTTCACCTATAAAAGGAAGCTCCCATCATGTTTGTAAATACACCACTACTCATCACTCTTCATATGCAATCAAATATAAAATATTCTTTTCAACATGCTTAGTATCAATTTCCAACACTAAATTCCTTATTCCTGATTCATATTGCTCTCAAAAGGTATGAGTTTTTAAGCAATTAGTTTAACTTGTTTATGTATGTTTATTTTTATTACTAGTATTAATTCATGTTTATCTCACAATCAAAAGGCGTAAATCCTGTTTGAACCGAATGTGTTCTAGTTTAAAGAAATAATTCGATAGGGAAAATCCAGAAGGGAAAATAGTACCGCTAGGATGAGGTTCTTAGACGATAAGGAACATTGACGCAGAGGTTGTCTCTAGAAGAAACTATATGGAAGTAGGTTAGGGATGAAAAGGTGAGATTTTTAGATAAACAAGGACTATTTACTAGTGATAAGAATAAACATAAATAAATAAGTTTAACAAGTGTGAAGAACTTATACCTAAAGAGAAAGAAGCAATAGGAAAAAGGAATATTAATATAAAACAAAAACACCATTCACTCAAAAGAAAATAAACTTACATTATGCAATTTGAAAATAAAAATTCTAATTTCACAACACAGAGGTATTTTTCAAATTATTTTGGATTTGATTATTTTGAACTTAACTCCACTAAACAATTATCAGGACTCATGTTTATCCAAAATTTTGATGAAAAAATAACATATTTACTTCAGGCATTCGCATGCCCTGATCTAGTTAAAATTATTCTAAAAAAATTAAAATTTTCTTATTTTCAAGAAAAGATAATATTAGCGACATTACAAGACATAATAGAAAAAGATTTTTAAGAACATGAATTGAAATGTCTAGTCAGTAATTTAAATGAATTCACTTCCACTTCACTTCATTTAGATTTTTTATGAAGGACATTTTTATGGAGATCATTCACAGGTATACTACAGAATGAGAAACCCTACAAATATAATCTATGCTTTTCAACATGCTTAGACTCGATTTCCAACACTAAATTCTTTATTCCTAATTCCTATTGCTCTCAAAAGGTATGAGTTTTTAAGCAATTAGTTTAACTTGTTTATGTATGTTTATTTTTATTACTAGTATTAATTCATGTTTATCTCACAATCAAAAGACGTAAATCCTGCTTGAACCGAATGTGTTCTAGTCTAAAGAAATAATCCGATAGGGAAAATCCAGAGGGAAAAAATAGTACTGCTAGGATGAGGTTCTTAGACGATAAGGAACATTGACGCAGAGGTTGTCTCTGGAAGAAACTCTGTGGAAGTAGTTTAGGGATGAAAAGGTGAGATTCTTAGATAAACAAGGACTATTTACTAGTAATAAGAATATACATAAATAAATAAGTTATACAAGTGTGAAGAACTCATACCTCAAGAGAAACAAGCAATAGGAAGAAAGAATATTAACATAAAACAAAACACCTTTCACTTAAAAGAAAACAAACTTACATTATGGAACTCGAAAATAAAAATTCTAATTTCACAACACAGAGGTATTTTTCAAATTATTTTGGATTTGATTATTTTGAACTTAACTCCACCAAACAATTATCAGGACTCGTATTTATCCAAAATTTTGATGAAAAAATAACATATTTACTTCAGGCATTCCCATATCCAGACCTAGTTAAAATTATTCTAAAAAAATTAAAATTTTCTTATTTTCAAGAAAAAATATTATTAGAGACATTACAAGACATAATAGAAAAAGATTTTGAAGAACATGAATTGAAATGTCTAGTCAGTAATTTAAATGAATTCGCTTCCACTTCACTTCATTTAGATTTTTTTGAAGGACATTTTTATGGAGATCATTCACAGGTATACTACAGAACGAGAAACCATAGAAAAATTCAACCAAAAATAACTATAAATTTTAGGAGGTTTAATCCAACAAATTCTGACGGTTCTATTAATTTTTATGAAGATAGATATGAAACAGATTAAATTCCCTGCACATAACTCTGATCACATGAATACTCCGATACGATTCACGTCTATTAATTTATTAAGGGTATTAAAATTAGGAGGTATGGGGTTTAACATTTGTATTGTTAAACCCAATCTCTTATAAAAAAACCTTCTAAGAACCTCTTCCTAGCGGTACTATTTTTTCCCTCTGGATTTTCCCTATCGGATTATTTCTTTAGTCTAGAACACATTCGGTTCAAGCAGGATTTACGTCTTTTGATTGTGAGATAAACATGAATTAATACTAGTAATAAAAATAAACATACATAAACAAGTTAAACTAATTTCTTAAAGACTCATACCTTTTGAGGGCAATAGGAATCAGGAATAAGGAATTTAGTGTTGGAAATTGATACTAAGCATGTTGAAAAGCATATATTATATTTGATTGCATATGAAAAGTGATGAGTAGTCGTGTATTTATAAACATGATGAGAGCTTCCTTTTATAGGTGAAGAGGAAGTCTCTAGAGAATAATACTTTATTATTTTTACATTATGCAAAGATAAGGTACTAATTTCCGACCTTATCTAAAGTACTATTTACTCTTATACAAACAAAACAACTTTACCTAACTTACTTATTAGTAATGTACATGATAAAAGTTGAAAGGAACGTGCCCCTTTTTATAGCCTTGTGTGTCAGGATTACCCTTTCATATCTTGGAAGGGTCAACTAACTGTTCCCTATATAATTGTCTTTTTAAGACTTTTACCTGTCGGCAATAATTTCTTCAATTTTACGTCATCAGTGACGTATCCTTTTTTGTAATTTACATAATTAAGGGATTATCTTTTGAGGATTCTGAAGATACTGATCTTTTTCCCCAAGATGTGCTTCTTCTCCTACATGCCTCTAACAATTTCGGCCTTGAATGTTTAACTTCAAATGGGAAAAAGAAATTTTTTGTAATATCTGAATTGCAATAATTTTTCCTCATTTTATCTTCTCTTAGAAGATTCTTTTCGTCCATTTTGTATTTGGACCAGCCAAAGTCTTTGGAAATTATTTTGGCTCTAGCAATTTCTATTTGCTGTGGGGGGTCTTCCCAGTGTAAGGTCTTTGGACCAGAATTTTGTACTTGGAATTCTTCAAATTCAATATCCAAGTTCTTGAAATATACCCAAATTAAATGATGACTCCAACAGTTATTGTGAAAATCTGGATATACCGATTTTATTTCCAGTTTCGCATTTTGTGGAAATTCTGGAGTTATGGTTTCTAATGTGTCTGCTAGGAATGCTGGTAAATATGGATTGAAGTCATATAATGGTGGGACATTAATTACACTTATCAGTCCATGTTTAAGCAAATTAGTTAATGATTTAGGATAATCTCTGAATTTGAAGGTTTTAAAAGTTGGCAAAGAGATTCTTGCCTTCCTAATGGCAGAATCCAGTTGACAATAACATTCACCCCCTTGATTTTCAAAGCAATCTTCAAACATATTTTGGCATTGTTTATAATTATTGTAAACAAAATCCCATTCAGTGGAGATTCCGTTGTGAATAATTTGGTTCTTACAAATTTGGCCCAAGGCTTCTTGTAACAAAATAAATTTTTTTATTCCCATTTCTTCTACAGAAGTCTTGGGAGGTGTCTGAATTGATGGTTTTCCCAAATTTACCAAACTTGTGGTGATTTTTGACTTTTTTGTAGAATTTAAAGTTTCACTAAAAGTTTTTTGTTCTTTCAGTGGAATTTGTGGTCTTAGGGAAACTTCTTTTCCTTTGCCTTTAGGAACAATGTTTTGAATTTCTTGTAAAAATTATTGGTCACCAAAGGTTTCCAAGTGTTTTAAATGATTTTGGTATTTAAGAAATCGTGGTGATATGATAATATCATTTCCACAAGTCTTAATTACCGTGTCTATCATAGAATCCTGTATACAACGGTTGACCATATCTTGGAAATAATTTAATTTCTTCAATTAATTGGGCCATTTCTTCCCAATCTAAATAAACTCCAGCTTTTGGACCAGTGAATAATGTATAGCAAACAAATGTTTTTTTTGCTAAAATGTCTTCCAGTAGCAAAATAAGATGCTAATGCATTTATTACTGCTACTTTCTCGCTATTACCTTGAGAGGTGGTGGATAAGTTCCAAATGTTGTCTAAAAGACATGTTTCTTCTTCTTTGAGCTGATTTCTCAAAGATGTTTCAGGAAATGTCTTTAATTTGGTTACATCAAAGTCAATGACTTTGCCTGCCATTTGTAATGTCTGAATTTCTTGTATTTTTTTTTAAAAATCCAGGCACAATTGTTAATTATGTAACAATTTTCTAGATAATAAATCTGGTATTTTATTATCTTTTCCTTTAATATGTTCCCATTTTATCTTAAATCCTATTTTAGACAAATTATCTAAATTTTTGTATCTTCAAATTTTACTATTGCTTCACAATCAGTTCTAATAGTAATTTGTTTTTTAGATAAAATAAATAAAGCAAATTTTTCCAACACATAAATAATAGCTAAAATTTCATAGTCAAGGGATGCTAAATATCCTTTTTCTTTGAAAGTTCCTGAAGTATATCTACAAATTTTTTCTAATGACTTTAAAGAAAATTTATTGGGTTTTTTTATTAAGATTCCTCCCCATCCTAATTCACACCCATCAGTTTCTATAATTAAATAATCTGATTCTAATGGTAAAGCCAATGGTTCTAATGCTTTAATTTGTTGTTTCAATTGTTGAACTATTTTGATGTCTTGATCATTGAATTTTCTAACTCCTTTTTGTTGTGTCTTATTATATAAGGGAGAAGTTAATTTAGACAAATTTTTGAAATATGGCCTAACATGATTTACTACTCCTAGAAAAGATTGTAGTTGTTTTAAGTCTTCCAATTTATCTGGAAATTCTAAAATCTTTCTAGAAATATGAGGCTGTAATTTAATAGTTCCATTTCCTATTTCCTCCCCTAAAAAAGAGATATAATTTTTTCCAATTTCTATTGTCTATTTTGATATTATTAAACCATGTTTTTCGAATAAGGAAAAAATTATGTATAAATGTTCTAGATGTTCTTTTTCAAATTTAGAAAAAACAAGAACATCATCAATATAAACACAAGTAAAATTGTAACATTCCTTAAAAATGTCATCCATCATTTTTTGGAAAATTTGTGGAGCATTTTTAAATCCAAATGGAATAACTAGCCATTCAAAATATCCTAATGGACAAGAAAAAGCTGTTCACTTAATACTATCTTTATGCATTTTTACTTGCCAAAAGCCTGATTTTAGATCAAATTTAGAAAACCAATTTTTATCTTGAATTTTGTTAATTAAAGTGTCTTTGTCAGGTATACAATATCCCGTCTTCAAATGTATTGTCATTTAATCTTCTATAATCAAAACCCATTCTAGATTGTCTTCTTTTCTTTTCTGCTTCTTTTTGAACAATAAAAGTAGGGGTTCTGTGTCTAGAATTTGATTTTTGAATAATTCCCAATTTCAATAATTGGTTAATGTGCATTTTAAATTCTTCTTGTTCCCAATTACCATACTTGAAATTAGGTGATTTAATAGTAATATCTGGGTTGATAATTTCTAACTTATATAGAGTTTTATTTCTTTCCCAAAATTTTGTAGGATTTTCTCCTATTATTTCAATTTGTTCTAATTTTTTAATTATCTGTTCTAGGTCATAATTTTGTAGATTTTTCGTAAAATTTGTAGTATCTATTAAGTGTAACTCACTTTCTATACCTTTGTCTATGTCTAAATCTAAATCTTGTTGTTCTATATTATTGCAAGAACATTCATCCTTATTTCCCTTGCAATTGCAGGTTTCTGATTTTATTTGTGGTTTAAAGTTTGAAATAATAGGTATTAATGAACATTTTTTACTTATTGTCACATAATCCTTGTTAATACTAATTTGTCCAGAATTACGGAGGATAAAGTATAATCCCATAATAACAGGAACAGAAAGATTCATATCTCTAACCCAAATTTTTTGCCATTGATAATAATCGGACCAATAATTACAATTTGTTTGGAATTTTACTTGGATATTCTTAAATTGTGAATCTGTCAATAATTTAGTTCCATCAAACAGTGTAGAATATGATGGTTTTAATTTAACAATTTTATTTTTTAAGCCCTCTGGAATTATTTTTACATCAATAGTAGATGAAGTTGCTACAGAATCTACTAAAATTGATAAAGTATTTTCATAACTATGAATATTAATTTTTGCTGGTATTATAATTTGTATTAATTTTTCTTTATTACAAATTAGTGGAACAGGAATTTCACAAGGTTTTTCTATATTATTTATAATGTTAACTTCTTCCTGAGTAATTTTGGTTAATTTAAAATTAGTTTCATAGGCTGGTAATTTTCCTTTTTCAATAATTTTGGTTAGCTTTTTTAATTTTTTCTTCTAAACATTCAAGTCTTGCTTCTAATTTGTCTACCTTATTTTCTAATTTTTTAAATTTGGTTTCTACTTTATTTTCTGAATAATTTTTATCATTTGGAGGATTTGAATTTTCTAATATTTCTTGAATTTTTGTTTCCATGCTAAAATGTTTTTTAATGCAATTTGAACATATTTGTTTTAAAAAAATTTGGCATTTCCATCTTTTATCAAAAGAAGAAAACCAATTACATTTAAAGCATCTAATGTTGTTACTTCCAGCTTTGTAGTTCCAATTATGGTCACAATCTAAAGGTTTGTTTTTTGGCTCCGTTATTTTATTTAAAAGTGAATTTTTTTCAATTTTTCTAGCAGAATATAATTATTATTATTTTCATCTTCGGAAGGAATTTCAATTTCTTCATTTTCTATTACTTCTAGGGAGCAAATACTCCAAATTTCAGAGTTGTCTGAAATATCTGAAGTTATTTCTAAAATATCTTCTTTTATAGTAGATATGAGATTTGATTCTCTTGTAAATAAATTTTGTTTGTTTGGACAAATAGAAGTTAGATGTACAGGTTTGCTACAAGCAAAACAAGTAATTATTATTTTATAAGTTTTGTTAGGGTTATATTTTCTAACATGTTTTTCTTTGTTTAAATACGGTTTTCTGGCATTAGATTTTCTTAAGTAATTTTTCTTTACATAATTTCTGTTAAATCTAGGCTGATTCTTCTGATTTTTATCATCAGGATGCTTGCCATATTGTTGGGGAGTATAAATTTGTTTACAGAACCCTACATTCTTTTGTTTTAATTCTTTTTGAATTTGAATATAAGTACATTTCTTTTTTAATTCAGAAATAATGTATTGTATTCTTATTCCAATGTTATCAAATTCATTATGAAGTTCTAATTTATTCCAATTTTCATGAATTTCGTGACCTAATGGTCCTGGTAATTTGGTAAATAATCTTTCTCCTAATTCTGTCGAAAAGTAGTTTCCTGATGTACTTGCTAAGGCATACAAATCTTGTAAAAATTCTATTATATGGTTCCAATCATATAATTGAATTTGTTTTAATCTCTCATGGCTTCAGCCTATAATAATTCTGTGTATTAAATATGTAAAATTGTGAATATTACTTCCTTGAGTTACTAATTCTGCTAGTTTTTTTGGAAAATTAGCTTTAAATGCTTCCCAAGCAGCTCTAGCTATATCTCCTAGATAATTTTCATAAATTTTAATCATTTCTTCACCTGTTGTAATATTATAATGTTTGCTTTCATAATCTCTAATTACCAAAGAAGTCCATTTGTCTTAAGAGATTAATGTGGTCATTCGTCATAATTTCTAAGTCTTTATTAGTGTCCACAATTTGTTCTAATTGATAAGCATGTTTATTTTCTTTCCTATCTAAAAGTTTATTTAAGTAGGAAGTGTTTTGGTTTGGCTTAAAGTGGTGGTCCTAGATGAGCTAGCCTCCTCATCCATTATTGTTCTAGGTCGGTCAATAAAAGGATTCATATTTTCAAATGTTTTTTAACTTCTTCTGTGTTATAAGTTAAGAAGTTTTTTGTTCTAGTACTCCTTGTTTTTCTTTCAATACTTATTTGTGAAAAAATTTCAGCTAAAGAATCTATAGATACCTTTAACTCTTCTGACCCATTAATTGGAGTTTTATTATTTACCCGCTCCTTTAAAATCATTAAAATTTATCTATGGTAATTTATATTTTCTAATAATTGTTCTAAAATTTCTAATTTCTTTTCTTGTTTATCTAAACAAGTTTTGAGGTAATTTATATTGGATTCCATTTATGGCTGGTATCTCAAGCTCTGATACCAATTAAGAGTTGGAGGGGTTGTAAATGTTAAAGTAAATGTGATGTAAAGTGAGAGTGTAGTGTGTAGTCAGATTCATGTGATCAGAGTTATGTGCAAGGAATTTAATCTGTTTCATATCCATCTTCATCAAAATTTATTGAACCGTCAGAATTTATTGGATTAAACCTCCAAAAATTCATAGTTATTCTTGGTTGAATTTTTCTATGGTTTCTCATTCTGTAGTATACCTGTGAATGATCTCTCATTCTATATATATATATATATATATATATATATATATATATATATATATATATATATATATATATATATATATATATATATATATATATATATATATATATATATATATATATATATATATATATATATGTGTGTGTGTGTGTGTGTGTGTGTATATATATATTTATATGTATATATGTATATATATATATATATATATATATATATATATATATATATATATATATTTAGATACATATAAATATATATATATATATATATATATATATATATATATATGTATATATATATATATGTATATATATTTATATGTATCTAAATATATATATATATATATATATATATATATATATATATATATATATATATATATATATATATATATATATATATATATATATATATATATATATATATATTTATGTATATATATATATTTATGTATGTATATATATAAATATATTTATATGTATCTATATATATATATATTTATATGTATCTATATTTATGTATGTATCTATATATATATACATACAGTTATATGTATTTATATTTATATGTTATATCGGCATTTGCAACTCAATTTCATGATTTCGATCATTTGAGCTAGACAACAAAACTTTTGCCTAGAAAATAAGGTTTTATTGAAAGAAGAAGTGAACAGGAGGAGTACAAACTTCATTCATTTATTACAAACATTTCTTGTAGGTGGACACAGTTTAGAAACCATCATGAGCAATTTGGAAGGCAAGAGCCATGCCGTCGGGCATTTTGGTGGTATGGAACTTAAGCCCCTCCACAGATGGTGCCGTCTTACCCCCTCCTTCGAAAATGAGGTCGATCAAAACACCACTAACCGCAACAAACAACAGACCTGCCACAGTGCCAGCCACGAACCCTGCCAATGATACGAGGAACACACCTAGTTCCAAATCTGCGACTGCATCTGTCACTGCCCCTTCAACTGCCAATTGAACGGCAAAGGCGCCAATCTCTGATAACTTCGATAATGAGTTGGACAGCACAGCCTCGATCTTGTGTTCTGCAGTAAATATGTCCCATACCATCAATCCAGCGCTCACCACCAAAACTGCGATCCCAAGTCCTGCACTTGTCAATTCAAGTTTTGGGATTGATGCTCTTCCTGATTCCTCGATGATACTATTATACACCTGTGATTAGTTGGATAAATTATATACATCCTTGTGTTACTTTACTGTGTAAATCATAACGTTAATATATAAATAGTGCAAAAGTCAGATTTTGAGATCGAAAAATATGTACTATATATTGTACACTTGTTACTTTGTGAATGCATACCTCGAGCTTTTGTGCATCTTCCAGGATCTCAAATTCACCTTCATAACCAAGCTGGTTCTTATGTCTGTAGGCAATCAACAATAAAATTGTTGCTTGTTATCCTTGGTGACCAAAATAATGACAATCATAATCATGTAGCCTTATTGATCCTAAATATTATTTTGAACATAATTTCCCTAGAATTAGTGAATATAAGCCAAGGAGAACAGAGCCTTACTTCTCCACAAGGTCGGGAAATTTGATGCCTTCTTGCTTGATCACCATGGAGTAAGCTTTAGAGAGAGCTCGAGCTGAGCCACTCTTACACTTGTTTGTGTACTCCCACATACATTGCTTGTACATAGACACTTCCTTAGCCAAAAGGCGTTTCTTAGATATGTTTTCAGGGTCGAGCTCCGCAAGTTCAGAAACCAAGGAGTCGAAGTGAGTCTTAATTTTGTCGATACAAGTCACTCGTAAGCTACAGTTCCTAATCGCTTGCATACTCATATTGATCCCATATTTAATATAATCGAGGGTTTCCTTGGCAATGTCAGCCTTCTTCTCATCTCCCTCAAACTTCTTATTAAAATTTTCACATTCCTGAAGAAGGCTTACGACTTTATCATGAGCTCCATTGCATTCTTTCAGGTATTTGACACGTTCAGGCTCTGACTTAATTTTTTCCATGAGTCGCTCTTCTTGATGCAATAGTAACGCAGCAAGCTTGCTCAGTTGCGCATTCTCCAACAACATCACAACATCGTCGTCTCTTAAAGCCATTATCAATCTGAGTTAGCCTGTCTCATTTCAAAATATTTACTTTTCAGTTGTCATTAACATAATTTTTCATAATACTTACATAATCACAGGCTTTACCAACTAAAGTAAATTACATACACTTATTTTTAACGGGGAAATCTTACATATAAAGGATCCAGTTGCCCTTATCATACATACTAATAATATATATATACAGTTATCAGTAGGGATATAAACAAACCGAATAATAATACCGAATATTGCAAGGCTTAACTCGCTTCGATAAAATCACGAGCTGAGCTTTTTCGAGCTGAATATCGACCGAACATAAAAAATTAAGGCTCAGCATCGGCTCCGCTCGGTTAGATCTCGAGCTGAATATTTTGAATATCCCGAGCCGCATCAAGCTTTAAGGTAAAAAATAAATGAGTAAGCTTTCAGTTTTGCGGGTGGTCGGATGGTTTGTATCGGTTTTAGCTTAAAAAAACTGATTACAACAACCTCAATGAATTTATGAATCTAAGACATGAAAACTAAAAAAATTGAAGGTAGAATTTAATACAGAAGAAGAAATTGTAGTAAATTTATAAACCTCAGAAGAAGAAGAAGAAGAAGAAGAAGAAGAAGAAGAAACTGTAGTAAATTTATGAACCTTCGAAGAAAACTGAAGAACCAATTTTGGTGAAATCTGTTTTAAGAAGGAAAGGAAGAACAAAGATGAATAAGTTCTTCAAGACCGTCTAAATCATTCAAAGACGGAGTTCAAAGATTGTGAAGAAAATGTATGGAATTTAAAGATTGTGAAGACAATATATTAAAGGAAGAAGAATCAAAACAAAGAAATAAAAACTAAATTGAAAAAAATTATAATAAGTTAAGATCAGTTGAAGAGGATAGATTGTTGGTTGAGTTAAGTAATCCAAGCTTAAGATAACAAAATACATATACGAGTAACTTACAAGTTATGTCAAGGAAACTGCTATGTTTTAAGGACGGGTGGATTGAAATTTGAAATACGAGTAATAAGCTTTGAGGGTAACTGCTGTTTATATAGAAAAAAATGGAGTATTGGAGGTTATGGACGAATTTAATGGACGGATCAAAACACACAAGATTTTACCGTATGCTTGAAAACTGTAGTCGGTAGATAGCATTTATGACGTGCTTTAAAACTGTAGTCGGTATACAAGGATGGCATTTAACAAATTATCTATTTTATTTTATTTTGCTTCTTAAAAAAAAACAAATTATCTATATCTATATCTATATCAATCTTTATATATAAAGATTTGATGCTAATTACTATGACTTGTTTGGTTTGAAAAAAAATTGATCAAATATATCAACAACTAATGACTATGTGCTATATAGGATGCATCCAAACAGGTCGTAGTTTTCACTTTATGACCTGTTTGATATGTAATATTTGGACACTAAAAAGTATGGTGTGTTTGGTATCCAAGAAAAAATTAACAGTTGCTCTTCATCAATACAAATGTCCAATAATACATGTAAACAAAATTTTCTTATTTGAACCAGTAAAGACAAACCATTAGATTTAACCAACAGTTGAGATTAATCGATAATAAAAATGAGAACAAACATGTAATTCCTCACACGTTCAATCTCTATCAATTCTATTATTGATGTTGTCTCCTTAGCAGGCCTAGGAGTATTATATTTGTTGTTGTCTAGATGGTTGTGTCATCGTGGTCATTTCCATTATTCCAAATAGCATAGAAAATGTCGACATTATTTTTGTCGCATTGCTAGATAAATTTAAATATACTAGGAGTATCATCTCTTGTCTGTGTGACCAGTTATGTTTTCACAATTAATTATGAGCATATACATTTTTGGCTTTTTTGTATCAATTGTATTTTTTGTTATGACAAGAGAAAATAATAAAATTATAATACACACGCGAGCCACGCTTTGAATAGACAACTCAGTGATAATTGATCGTCTAAGCTTACCTACTTACCTAAAGTCACAACTCATCAATTCATTTTGTTGTTGTTGATTAATTATTCTGAGAGAATGACAAAAATAAATTATGCCATGCATATGATAATTAGTGGTGGCTTCTAGGGTGAGACACCAACTAAGTCCCTCATGATGTACCATTCAATCTAACCATTAGATTTAAACAAGTCCACATTATCTCATTAATCATTGTCACACCAGATTCATGTTTCTTTTAATTTCAAATACCCTCCATTATCTGCACAACAACCACCATGAATGTTTCAGAGTGCGGCCACTGCAAACTTTCCGGTGTGAATTAAACCACGAATATTTCAACATAAATATCATCAACCGAAAAATAAAGATTTACGCACAACATATATTTGGTTTAATTGAACAAACTTGTCCATTCAAAAGAGAAGGATTAAATAGTTATAAAATAATCTTGACATTATGTTGAACCTTTGCCAAAATTTGACAGTGAAAATGCAATTAAAATGAAAGCATTAATTGTGATGTCAGAAATCAAAAATTAGACGTCTCCATCCTCTTCCTCTCATCATGGTTAGAATAAATAGATTTTACACATTTTTTACACTTCTTGCCAGGGTTACTGCTGCGGAAATTGTGTTTATATCAAAACTTTGTTTAAAATCTTTCATGCTAAGATCTACAAAAATTACTGTATCAATAACCTTGTGAATAAATTCTCTGACAGAATTAAAAACGTAAAACAACCTTCTTCTTACTATTATTTTGGTAATAACAAAAACCTTTCCAGTGCATGGCTGTCATTTTTTCAATTAACTTTTCTAGGTGTGTTTGAGACTGAAAAGACGTTTCTTTCCGGGATTAAATCTATTATTGTTTTAACTTTGATTTATTAAGGTTTTAAATCAGATGTTTGTAAAAAAAAAAGTTTTCTAACAATTATCTTTTGCAGTTTTATTCAAGTTGAAGACAAAAAAGAGAAGAGAATGAACGTGTGAGGAATTACATGTTTGTTCTCATTTTTATTATCGATTAATCTCAACTGTTGGTTAAATCTAATGGTTTGTCTTTACTGGTTTAACATGTTGCAAAAATCAATAGTTCCAAAAATATTTGTATTATTGATGTTGTCTCCCTAGCTGGCCTAGGAGTATTATATTTGTTGTTGTCTAGATGGTTGTGTCATCGTGGTCCCTTCCATTATTCCAAATAGCATAGAAAATGTCGACATTATTTTTGTCGCATTGCTAGATAAATTTAAATATATTAGGAGTATCATCTCTTGTCTGTGTGACCAGTTATGTTTTCACTCTTAATTATGAGCATATACATTTTTGGCTTTTTAGTATCAATTGTATTTTTTGTTATGACAAGAGAAAATAATAATATTATAATACACACGCGAGCCACCCTTGGAATAGACAACTCAATGATAATTGATCGTCTAAGATTACCTACTTACCTAAAGTCACAATTCATCAATTCATTTTGTTGTTGTTGATTAATTATTCTGAGAGAAAGACAAAAATAAATTATGCCATGCATATGATAATTTGTGGTGGCCTCTAGGGTGAGACACCAATTAAGTCCCTCATTATGTACCATTCAATCTAACCATTAGATTAAATCAAATCTGCGTAATCTCATTAATCATTGTCACACCAGATTCGTGTTTCTTTTAATTTCAAATACTCTCCATTATCTGCACAACAACCACCATGATTGTTTCAGAATGCGGCCACTGCAAACTTTCCGGTGTGAATTAAACCACAGATATTTGAACATAAAAATCATCAACCGAATAATAAAGATTTACGCACAATAGATATTTGGTTTAATTGAGCAAACTTGTCCATTCAAAAGAAAATAATTAAATAGTCATAAAATAATCATGACATTATGTTTAACCTTTGCCTGAATTTGACAGTGAAAATGCAATTAAAATGAAAGCTTTAATTGTGATGTCAGAAATCAAAATTAGGCATCTCCATCCTCTTCTTCCCAGGGTGAATGCTGCGGAAATTGTGTTTATATCAAAACTTTGTTTAAAATCTTTCATGCTAAGATCTACAAAAATTACTGTATCAATAAACTTGTGAATAAATTCTCTGACAGAATTAAAAACGTAAAACAACCTTCTTCTTACTATTATTTTGGTAATAAAAAAAACCTTTCCAGTGCATGGCTGTCATTTTTTCAAATAACTTTTCTATGTGTGTTTGAGACTGAAAAGACGTTTCTTTCCAGGTTTAAATCTATTATTGTTTTAACTTTGATTTATTAAGGTTTTAAATCTGATGTTTGTAAAAAAGAAGTTTTCTAACAATTATCTTTTGTTGTTTTATTCAAGTTGAAGACAAAAAAGAGAAGAGAATGAACGTGTGAGGAATTACATGTTTCTTCTCATTTTTATTATTGATTAATCTCAACTGTTGGTTAAATCTACTGGTTTGTCTTTACTGGTTCAACATGTTGCAAAAATCAATAGTTCCAAAAATATTTGTATTATTGATGTTGTCTCCCTAGCTGGCTTAGGAGTATTATATTTGTTGTTGTCTAGATGGTTGTGTCATCGTGGTCCCTTCCATTATTCCAAATAACATAGAAAATGTCGACATTATGTTTGTCGCATTGCTAGATAAATTTAAATATATTAGGAGTATCATCTCTTGTCTGTGTGACCAATTATGTTTTCTCTCTTAATTATGAGCATATACATTTTTGGCTTTTTTGTATCAATTGTATTTTTTGTTATGACAAGAGAAAATATTAATAATATAATACACACGCGAGCCACGCTTTGAATAGACAACTCAATGATAATTGACCGTCTAAGATTACCTACTTACCTAAAGTCACAATTCATCAATTCATTTTGTTGTTGTGGATTAATTATTCTAAGAGAAAGACAAAAATAAATTATTCCATGCATATGATAATTTGTGGTGGCCTCTAGGGTGAGACACCAACTAAGTCCCTCATGATGTACCATTCAATCTAACCATTAGATTAATTCAAATCTGCGTAATCTCATTAATCATTGTCACCCTAGATTCGTGTTTCTTTCAATTTCAAATACTCTCCATTATCTGCACAACAACCCCCATGATTGTTTCAGAATGCGGCCACTGCAATCTTTCCGGTGTGAATTAAACCACAGATATTTCAACATAAAAATCATCAACCGAATAATAAAGATTTACGCACAATAGATATTTGGTTTAATTGAGCAAACTTGTCCATTCAAAAGAAAATAATTAAATAGTCATAAAATAATCTTGACATTATGTTTAACCTTTTCCTGAATTTGACAGTGAAAATGCAATTAAAATGAAAGCTTTAATTGTGATGTAAGAAATCAAAATTAGGCATCTCCATCCTCTTCCTCTCATCATGGTTAGAATAAATAGATTTTTCACATTTTTTACACTTCTTGCCAGGGTTACTGCTGCGGAAATTGTGTTTATATCAAAACTTTGTTTAAAATCTTTCATGGTAAGATCTACAAAAATTACTGTATCAATAACCTTATGAATAAATTCTCTGACAGAATTAAAAACGTAAAACAACCTTCTTCTTACTATTATTTTGGTATTAAAAAAAACCTTTCAAGTGATGGCTGTCATTTTTTCAATTAACTTTTCTAGGTGTGTTTGAGACTGAAAAGACATTTCTTTATGGGTTTAAATCTATTATTGTTTTAACTTTGATTTATTAAGGTTTTAAATCTGATGTTTATAAAAAAAAAGTTTTCTAACAATTATCTTTTGCATTTTTATTCAAGTTGAAGACAAAAAAGAGAAGAGAATGAACGTGTGAGGAATTACATGTTTATTCTCATTTTTATTATCGATTAATCTCAACTGTTGGTTAAGTCTAATGGTTTGTCTTTACTGGTTCAACATGTTGCAAAAATCAATAGTTCCAAAAATATTTGTATTATTGATGTTGTCTCCCTAGCTGGCCTAGGAGTATTATATTTGTTGTTGTCTAGATGGTTGTGTCATCGTGGTCACTTCCATTATTCCAAATAGCATAGAAAATGTCGACATTATTTTTGTCGCATTGCTAGATAAATTTAAATATATTAGGAGTATCATCTCTTGTCTGTGTGACCAGTTATGTCTTCACGCTTAATTATGAGAATATACATTTTTGGCTTTTTTGTATCAATTGTATTTTTTGTTATGACAAGAGAAAATAATAATATTATAATACACACGCGAGCCACGCTTTGAATAGACAACTCAGTGATAATTGATCGTCTGAGATTACCTACTTACCTATAGTCACAATTCATCAATTCATTTTGTTGTTGTTGATTAATTATTCTGAGAGAAAGACAAAAATAAATTATGCCATGCATATGATAATTTGTGGTGGCCTCTAGAGTGAGACACCAACTAAGTCCCTCATGATGTACCATTCAATCTAACCATTAGATTAAATCAAATCTGCGTAATCTCATTAATCATTGTCACACTAGATTCGTGTTTCTTTTAATTTCAAATACTCTCCATTATCTGCACAACAACCACCATGATTGTTTCAGAGTGCGGCCACTGTAAACTTTCTGGTGTGAATTAAACCACAAATATTTCAACATAAAAATCATCAACCGAATAATAAAATTTACGCACAACAGATATTTGGTTTAATTGAGCAAACTTGTCCATTCAAAGGAAAATAATTAATTAGTCATAAAATAATCTTGACATTATTGTTTAACCTTTGCTTGAATTTGACAGTGAAAATGCAAATAAAATGAAAGCTTTAATTGTGATGTCAGAAATCAAAATTAGGCATCTCTATCCTCTTCCTCTCATCATGGTTAGAATAAATAGATTTTTCACATTATTTACACTTCTTGCCAGGGTTACTGCTGCGGAAATTGTGTTTATATCAAAACTTTGTTTAAAGTCTTTCATGCTAAGATTTAAAAAAATTACTATATCAATAACCTTGTGAATAAATTCTCTAACAGAATTAAAAACGTAAAAGAACCTTCTTCTCACTATTATTTTGGTAATAAAAAAAACCTTTCCAGTGCATGGCTGTTATTTTTCAATTAACTTTTCTAGGTGTGTTTGAGACTGAAAAGACGTTTCTTTCCGGGTTTAAATCTATTATCGTTTTAACTTTGGTTTATTAAGGTTTTAAATCTGATGTTTATAAAAAAAAAAGTTTTCTAACAATTATCTTTTGCAGTTTTATTCAAGTTGAAGACAAAAAAGAGAAGAGAATGAACGTGTGAGGAATTACATGTTTGTTCTCATTTTTATTATCGATTAATCTCAACTGTTGGTTAAATCTAATGGTTTGTCTTTACTGGTTCAACATGTTGCAAAAATCAATAGTTCCAAAAATATTTGTATTATTGATGTTGTCTCCCTAGCTGGCCTAGGAGTATTATATTTGTTGTTGTCTAGATGGTTGTGTTATCGTGGTCCCTTCCATTATTCCAAATAGCATAGAAAATGTCGACATTATTTTTGTCGCATTGCTAGAAAAATTTAAATATATTAGGAGTATCATCTCTTGTCTGTGTGACCAGTTATGTCTTCACGCTTAATTATGAGAATATACATTTTTGGCTTTTTTGTATCAATTGTATTTTTTGTTATGACAAGAGAAAATAATAATATTATAATACACACGCGAGCCACGCTTTGAATAGACAACTCAGTGATAATTGATCGTCTAAGATTACCTACTTACCTAAAGTCACAATTCATCAATTCATTTTGTTGTTGTTGATTAATTATTCTGAGAGAAAGACAAAAATAAATTATGCCATGCATATGATAATTTGTGGTGGCCTCTAGAGTGAGACACCAACTAAGTCCCTCATGATGTACCATTCAATCTAACCATTAGATTAAATCAAATCTGCGTAATCTCATTAATCATTGTCACACTAGATTCGTGTTTCTTTTAATTTCAAATACTCTCTATTATCTGCACAACAACCACCATGATTGTTTCAGAGTGCGGCCACTGTAAACTTTCTGGTGTGAATTAAACCACAAATATTTCAACATAAAAATCATCAACCGAATAATAAAATTTACGCACAACAGATATTTGGTTTAATTGAGCAAACTTGTCCATTCAAAGGAAAATAATTAATTAGTCATAAAATAATCTTGACATTATTGTTTAACCTTTGCTTGAATTTGACAGTGAAAATGCAAATAAAATGACAGCTTTAATTGTGATGTCAGAAATCAAAATTAGGCATCTCTATCCTCTTCCTCTCATCATGGTTAGAATAAATAGATTTTTCACATTATTTACACTTCTTGCCAGGGTTACTGCTGCGGAAATTGTGTTTATATCAAAACTTTGTTTAAAGTCTTTCATGCTAAGATTTAAAAAAATTACTATATCAATAACCTTGTGAATAAATTCTCTAACAGAATTAAAAACGTAAAAGAACCTTCTTCTCACTATTATTTTGGTAATAAAAAAAACCTTTCCAGTGCATGGCTGTTATTTTTCAATTAACTTTTCTAGGTGTGTTTGAGACTGAAAAGACGTTTCTTTCCGGGTTTAAATCTATTATCGTTTTAACTTTGGTTTATTAAGGTTTTAAATCTGATGTTTATAAAAAAAAAAGTTTTCTAACAATTATCTTTTGCAGTTTTATTCAAGTTGAAGACAAAAAAGAGAAGAGAATGAACGTGTGAGGAATTACATGTTTGTTCTCATTTTTATTATCGATTAATCTCAACTGTTGGTTAAATCTAATGGTTTGTCTTTACTGGTTCAACATGTTGCAAAAATCAATAGTTCCAAAAATATTTGTATTATTGATGTTGTCTCCCTAGCTGGCCTAGGAGTATTATATTTGTTGTTGTCTAGATGGTTGTGTCATCGTGGTCCCTTCCATTATTCCAAATAGCATAGAAAATGTCGACATTATTTTTGTCGCATTGCTAGATAAATTTAAATATATTAGGAGTATCATCTCTTGTCTGTGTGACCAGTTATGTCTTCACGCTTAATTATAAGAATATACATTTTTGGCTTTTTTGTATCAATTGTATTTTTTGTTATGACAAGAGAAAATAATAATATTATAATACACACGCGAGCCACGCTTTGAATAGACAACTCAGTGATAATTGATCGTCTAAGATTACCTACTTACCTAAAGTCACAATTCATCAATTCATTTTGTTGTTGTTGATTAATTATTCTGAGAGAAAGACAAAAATAAATTATGCCATGCATATGATAATTTGTGGTGGCCTCTAGAGTGAGACACCAACTAAGTCCCTCATGATGTACCATTCAATCTAACCATTAGATTAAATCAAATCTGCGTAATCTCATTAATCATTGTCACACTAGATTCGTGTTTCTTTTAATTTCAAATACTCTCCATTATCTGCACAACAACCACCATGATTGTTTCAGAGTGCGGCCACTGTAAACTTTCTGGTGTGAATTAAACCACAGATATTTCAACATAAAAATCATCAACCGAATAATAAAATTTACGCACAACAGATATTTGGTTTAATTGAGCAAACTTGTCCATTCAAAGGAAAATAATTAAATAGCCATAAAATAATCTTGACATTATTGTTTAACCTTTGCTTGAATTTGACAGTGAAAATGCAAATAAAATGAAAGCTTTAATTGTGATGTCAGAAATCAAAATTAGGCATCTCCATCCTCTTCCTCTCATCATGGTTAGAATAAATAGATTTTTCACATTATTTACACTTCTTGCCAGGGTTACTGCTGCGGAAATTGTGTTTATATCAAAACTTTGTTTAAAGTCTTTCATGCTAAGATTTAAAAAAATTACTATATCAATAACCTTGTGAATAAATTCTCTAACAGAATTAAAAACGTAAAAGAACCTTCTTCTCACTATTATTTTGGTAATAAAAAAAACCTTTCCAGTGCATGGCTGTTATTTTTCAATTAACTTTTCTAGGTGTGTTTGAGACTGAAAAGACGTTTCTTTCCGGGTTTAAATCTATTATCGTTTTAACTTTGGTTTATTAAGGTTTTAAATCTGATGTTTGTAAAAAAAAAAGTTTTCTAACAATTATCTTTTGCAG